>NW_027551572.1:10659493-10687988 GCF_008692635.1 Crocuta crocuta
GCAAGTCGCAGAAACCTTACCTCACTTATTTTAAACAGATAGAGAGAATATTTTTGCTCACAATGAGTTCCAGTTCTTGGCTAGCTTCAGTTTGTCCTTATCCAGATGCTCAAACAGTGTTGTGTAATCTGTCTTCCTCTGTCCCTCTGTCCCTCTCTCTCCCTCTCTCTGCCCCTTTCCTTACTAGGTTTATTCGTAGGTAGCATTTCTGCATGTGCTAGGGAATATGAGCCCTGATAGTTCAGATACTTCTCTCTCTCTGAGCATTCATAACAAGCTCCCAAAACAGGGTCGGTTCTGCTTAGACAGGTCACAAGCTCATTCCTAGACCAGTCAATATTTCTGGAGAGGTGGGTACTGTGCTTGGCCAACCCTAATCACTCAGAGGAAGACAGAAGCAGTTCTCAAAATATAAGCTATGGAGCAAACACAAAACTAACATATCATTGAAACCTTGCAAAGGACTCAAAACATAATACTAATTTTTTTTAGAAGATGCAAAATTGTATTTGTAAGATGGCAGTATGCAAAAAAGAATTTTTAAAAAAGTAAAGTAAAAGGTGACCATCAAAAAAGATGAACTAAAAAATTCCTCTAAAATATTAATAATGGTTATGTTTGGGTGTTAGAACTCTGAATAATGTTTTTCTACTTTTCTTTTGTTCAGTTTTCTTCATTGATCACCCATCATTTCTATTATTTAAAAAAAATTCATAGGGAGGCCCTGGCTGGCTCAGTCAGCAGAATATGTGACTCTTGATCTAGGGGTTATGAGTAAAGCCCCATGTTGGGTATACAGATTACTAAAAACAATGTATAAAAACTTTAAAAAATTCACAATATGTTGAAGGACATGTTTTGCATTATAGTTAATTGTATACTTTTGGTTTTTTTTTCACTTTCTAAATTGTGAAAGGAAGGACCAAGTCTTGTGCAACTGATTTCTTTCATGGCCCCTAATACAGTGTGCTGCCCTTCCTAGATTCTCAGGAAATATTTGTTGAACCAAAGTCAAAACTTAACTCTTTCCCCACTTTCCATCCTGCCTGAAATCTCTGCGCTTGTAACTTCTTTGCATTGAGGCAATTAAGGCTCTTGATAAGACAAAAATATGTTTTCCAAGAAATGTAATACAAGAAATGTAAGTGTACTACTTAACACCTTAATTGAATTACAAAAGCAAGCCTACATTCTCACAAAATGCAGTAGGAATGGAACAAGGAAAAGGTCCACTGAGAGGGAAAGGGGAGTGTTGAATGATTTTCAAGGGTAAGGAAAGACATTCTCCTCATGGAGTATTTCATATAGTCTGGAAGCCTACACAGAAGGAGCCTAGGCTACAGTTTTTCTTCAAACTATGCATATTTGTCCTTTCTCATTGTGATATATCCCAAACACATTTCATGAGATGTGACTGAAGGAAGAATGTTATGCATGCATCTGTTTCCCAGATGTTGGACCTTGGTAAAGTTCAATGTAGATGACCAGGGTAAAAGCAAACATTCTATTTTATTGCCCTATGGGATATTAGCCAGTTTTGTATCTATTGACCAAGTCATTTCAACATTCCTGACTACATGTGTGTATATATTTGGCAATATAATACTAATATTTATTGAGAAGAATTTGTTCTTCAAATTATCCTTTGTATTGATCTTACTCTCTCACTGGTTCCCTCACCAATTAATGAGTTAATGAAATTTTGATACCTCTTCTTTATATATTTGCACAAAAATTATGTGTAACTTTTTAAAATGATATTTTAGCACCATGATGTTTCCAGGAACATTTTTATTGGTTTATATGTCAGCAAGTTCAAAATTAAGTTCTCCATTTCCAAAAGACACCATTCTATTTTCAAAATGTTATCAGTTTTGCAATAAATCTAATTTTCCTGAATTTGAATTAAAAAACATAGTTCTCAGATAACTTTCAAATGGTGTTTGAAAAGAAGAAATTAATTGCTTTAAAATCAGATCTTTAAATAAAATGAGGAGATAGATCAAGAGAGTGTGAAGAGAACAAAATTAACAGTTGATCAATACAAAGATATATGATTTTAATACTATCCTGGACAAAGGTCAACAGCACAATTAAATAGATGACTTGTAAGCATTTACAAAAAAAAGATTAGCACAGAATTATTATTGAGGCAAGAATTAATGTGGAGTGTGATCCATATACCCACCTTGTTTACTCAAGAAATATTTTTGTGTGTGCATGTGTGTGTGTTTTAATGTTTATTTACTTTTGAGAAAGAGACAGTGTGAGCAGGAGAGGGGCAGAGAGAGAGACACACGCACACACACACATACAGAATCTGAAGTAGGTTCCAGACTCTGAGCTGTCAGCAGAATGCCCCAAGAACTACTTGTTTGATTGGCCAATACCTTAGAGTAAATCATGTGTAAAAATGTCCATTTATCCCCCACACCATTTGCATTTCTCCTTTAAAAGTTTACCTTTAAGGGGTGCCTGGGTGCCTCAGTCCATTGAGTATCTGACTTCAGCTCAGGTCATGATCTCGAGGTTTGTGAATTCAAGCCCCACATGGGGTTCTGTGCTGACAGCTCAGAGGCTGGAGCCTGTTTTGGATTCTGCGTCTCCCTCTCTCTCAGCCCCTTCCCTGCTAGCACTCTGTCTCTCCCTCTGTCAAAAAGAAATAAACATTAAAAAACAATTTTTAAGTTTACCTTCAAGCAGCCCAGTATCTTTGTTCTTAAAAGTTAAGGCATCAAGTAAAAGAAGTGTAATATAATCTACCCTGCATTTTGTTTCCTAAATATTTTACTTTATTGACTCAAATGTCATTGGAGCAGTGCAGATCTTAAATTGGTATGATTTAAGCCAAGGGTAATGAATGTTTTAGGACCTAGTCTAGGTAAAATCATAGGTAACACTCATCTTTGATACCCCATTTTCTCCCTTCGAGCACCCCTTCCTACCAGAGATCCTCTTCTTCAGGCTTCTTCTGATGTGCAGGAACCCCATTACATTGCCCTTCCCAGGCCTGTCACTCCAACTTTATCCCAAATACCGTCACCTGTAGGCTTTCACTCGCCAAAACCTTATTGTATTGTTTCCTTAGGTTTATGAAAGTTGGGGTCTCTCCTCCCTTCTTCTAATTTCTTTTCTTGCTTTTGCCTAAACCAATCCCCAAAGGGAAATATTGTTGATTGGTCAGAGCCCAACATATCAAATTAGGCCAACTTTACACTTGAGCAGATTTACTGCGTGTTAAAGGTC
This sequence comes from Crocuta crocuta, assembly GCF_008692635.1. Classification (NCBI taxonomy): domain Eukaryota; kingdom Metazoa; phylum Chordata; class Mammalia; order Carnivora; family Hyaenidae; genus Crocuta; species Crocuta crocuta. The sequence goes on from NW_027551572.1 coordinate 10,662,740, forward strand.
ATGCTCACCTCTTTCCCATGACACTAGATCAATTGTTTGCCTGATTCAGATTCCTAGCTGTCTCTTTTCTCATTATATTCTTTCTTGTGGCCAATCAGATGATAAGATCTCAAAGCTAGTTTGAGAACAGAATAGTCCAACCTCAAAAGAATCCAATCTTCCTTAAATTTGATAGAACCCTTAGCCAGCAGTCTCAAAAGGACCTGAGGCAAAACAAATGCAGAGGGTAAAAAAAAAAAAAAAAAAGGAAAAAAGAAAACTATCTTTATTTTAGGAGTGATCCCTTGAGTTAGGAGTGAAGTAATTTGTGGAAAATTGGATTGGATAAAGACTAAAAAAGGAAATTAATCTGAAGTCACATTTTGTGTTTTATCCAATAATAACAAGGCAAATATTCACAAAAATCTCATAGAAAAGGTGCCTGGTTAGTGGTAGAGATTTGTCCTGGAATGCAAAGAAAAGGAAGCTAACATACATAAATACGTATATAAAAATGATCTACTGAAATTTCTTTGTTTAATCTGGAAGCTATGGACCAATGAACTGAAAAGAAAGAAGCAGAGAGAATCCTCCATTAATGGAAGAACCCGGTGACGGTACAACAGGAAAGGGAAGGGGCTCTGGTTCTGGTCTCTGTTACCTGGAGCTCAGCTGAGAAACACTTCCGTCAGGAACATGCTACTGATCCAGATACATAGTTATTATTTCATAACTGTTGTGGAGATTTTTTTTTTTAAGATAAGGCAAAAGAACAAGGAATAAAAACATGGAGTTTTATTTGAACTTTGCCTGTGTTTAGTAATTAGACTTTGGTCAAATTACTTAAACCACAATGAGGAGACAGCAATTTTGACTGAACCAAGAGGAAATGATAATGAATCATTGTCAAGCACCTTACTACCTATTACCCGCGTGTTCAAGATTTGGTAGTTTTACGTTTGTTTTTGAGATTAAATGTAAATTAACTGTTTATTTTAATCCTGAAAACAACATTTTCTCAGCAACATGATGCTAGCTAGAGAGGTTCCAGAATCTTCCTGAAGCTGCCCATAGGAGACTATACAGACAAACCCATTTAAAGGAAGAATACCTCAGAAAATACCAAGGTTTAGTACTATCAAAAGGACTGGGGTATTTTATTTCAAAGTAAAAAATGGAAACATGTTCGCCATCCACTCAGTTTAAGGAACTCAACTCCTGCCTTCTTCTTTTTTTTTTTTTTTAATGATTATTCATTTGTTTTTGAGAGAGTGAGATAGAGAGTGAGTGGGGGAGGGGCAGACAGGAGAGAGCCTGATGCGGGGCTTGATCTCATAAACTGAGAGATCATGACCTGAGCCAAAACCAAGAGTCAGATGCTTAACTGACTGAGCCATCTAGGTGTCCCCCTACTTTCTTTATTTAAGCAGTTACTAACTGTTGTCAACTTTCTTAGAAGGTGTTTGTTTTCCTTATATATATCCAACAACTCTGTCCCATCACTCCTGACTATTCTGTTCCCTCCTCTGCCTATTTGCCCCTACTAACAATACAGTTAGCTGAAATGAAATAATTGATGCATTAAAAACAAAAATTCAACTGAGTAAATTTGAATATCTAATTGGCTTTCTTAAGTGATTCATAAATCAGGCAGCATCCCATCTAGCAAGTACAAAGGAGCTCTGAAGAGTTGTACAAAATGGAAGGTTTTTATAGGAATGAGGGTAGGGCAAGGAAGTTATTAAGGGAAAAAAAAAATGATTGTTTCAAGCAAGGTCACTTTTCCTTAGGGGGAAGGGAAGGGGTGTCTTATTATACAGATTACCTCACCTTCCTTTGGGGTATGGAGAGGGCCCATGTGACAGATTACCTCACTGGTGCTGATCAGAAAATTCCTGACTGACTGGTTAGGACTGCATTTCTGAGGAGGTTACAATTAGGCTAAGTATTATGCTCCAGTTTGTTGATATGGCCTAGTATAAACAGCTCCACTTTGGGCCTGTGGTTTTCTTTTTAACAATGTATATTTATAAACCCCTTGAAGAAAACCAAGAAATTTTAGATTTAATTCCTGCCATTGGGCACCTGGGTGGCTCAGTCAGTTAAGCAGCCAACTTTAGCTCAAGTCATGATCTTACAGTTGGTGAGTTTGAGCCCCACATCTGGCTCTCTGCTGTCAGCCTGCTTAGGATCCTCTGTGCCCCCTCTCTCCGCCTGTCCCTGACTTGTTCTCTCTGTCTCTCAAAAATAAATAAACATAAAAAAAATTTTAAGATTTAATTCATCAATTGTCATCTACTGAAAATACACGGATTTTATAGAACAATTCATATTATAAAAATTTCAAATATATAGGAGAGAGAGAATGCATAATGAAGCTTGATGACCTATCACCTCTCATTGTTCCTCCTGTCTGCTCTTCTCCCAACTTTTTTTCTCCTGAAATATTTTGAAGCAAATTCTTTCATCATATTGGCTTGCCAGTATGTATTTCATAAGCTGAATTTTTGAAATTTTAGTTTCACTCTAAGAAAGAGAGAGGAGAAATTTGTGGCTAATAGTCTGAGAACATAATCTGCCCCCTTAACAACAGTTTTTCAGTGTTTAGGAATTTTTCCTAATTATCTATTTTCCTTTGCTTCATAAATTACTCTTTAACATTATATTGAATTCAATTATTTAAATTTAAGTAGGAGTTTTTATGCTGAATTGTGAGTTCTCAACTAATAAACTGTCCTCAAGTAAAATTAAATTCTTGAATTTTACTCCCAGATCAACACATTACAGGTCATATACTTGAATATTAAACATGGGCCTAGATAATCATTTGTCAATGAGATTAAGTCATTTATTTCCAGGATATCCCATATTTCAATATTAAAGTGAATTATTATCTATTTTCACTCTTGTGTAAATAATCCTATATTCTAACTATTCTATTTAATATGCATGAATTTCTTTTCTTTTAAAAAATTTTTTAATTGAGGGCTGGCTGGGTGGCTCAGGGGTTAAGCATCCCACTCTTAATCTCACCTCAGATCTTGATCTGAGAGTCATGAGTTCAAGCTCCATGCTGGGCTCCATGCTGGGCATACAGCCTACTTAACACAAAATAAACAAAAATTTTAATTGAAGTATAGTTGACATACTTTATGTTAGATTCAGGTATATAACATAGTGATTCAACCCTTATATACATAAATAAATGCTCACCACAATAAGTATAGTTACCATCTGTCACCGTATAGTTATTAACTTACCTACTCTTCAATATCTAAGTTATCAGTAAGGGACCCTTCTTCATCAGGAATGCTTATTTTTATTAACAAAATTGAGAGGGCCCTTTTGAGAACTTGTTTGAAGACCCAGATCTGAAGTTTATTATTTTTTTAAAGATTTTATTTTTAAGTAATCTCTACACCTGACATGGGGCTCGAACTCACAACCCTGAGATCAAAAATCACATGCTCTACCTACTGATCCAGCCAGGCACCCCCAGATTTGAAGTTTAGACTCAGCTTTGTTTTGTTTGTCATCATTTTGAGAAAATTGTCAAATCATCCATTTTTTTTTATATTATGGATGAATGTGGGTTTCACTGGTAAGATTCAAGCAGTCTAGGGGCTCCTGGGTGGCTCAGTCAGTTGGCATCTGACTTCAGCTCAGGTCATGATCTTGTGATTCGTGGGTTCGAGCCCCGAATCAGGTTCTGTGCGGGCAGCTCAGAACCTGGAGCCTGTTTTGGATTCTGCCCCTCTCCTGCTCATGCTCTGTCTCTCTGTGCTTAAAAAATAAATAAAAACTATAAAAAATTTTTTTTAAAAAGATTCAAGCAGTCAATTACCCCCTAGGGGTGTTAAAAAGAATGCAGGGACAGTGGGTGAACCCTGGAAGCACCTTTCTTTCTCCTCTCTACCCATTCAGATATTATCCATCCTTAACAATGTCATTCAATGGGGCGTCTGGGTGGCTCAGTCAGTTGAGTGTCCAATTCTTGATTTCAGCTCAGGTCATGATCTCAAGATTCATGAATTCACATCTCACATAGGCTCTGCACTGGCAGCACAGAACCTGTTTGGGATTCTGTCTCTGCCCCTCTCTTGCTCATGCTCCCCTCCCCCCAAGATAAATAAACATAAAAAAACCCACACCATTCAAAAGTTTCATCTTGTGATGTTGTGATTTATCACTAGAGATGTATATTTGATCCTTATCCCTGTTTTTGGTAAATAGCTCCCCAAACCCTGGGAACTTCCTAAGTGATGAAAGCAATAAAGATGTCTTATGTTAATGAGGTGACTTTTGGAAAGCACCAAAGAATGGGGGCAGGTTGCCAGGAGACCTAACCTTGTGATCAGAGTTCGAAATTACAACTCCTGCCACCCCACCTCTGTGGAGGGGAGAGAGTCTGGAGAGTGAGTAAATGGCCAATGTTATAATCAATCATGCCTAATGAAGCCTTCATAAAAGCCCTAAAAGATGGGGTTCAGAGAACCTTGATGTCAGTGAACCCAAGGAAGTACTCGGAAAACAGCAAGCCCAGAGAGAGCATGGAAGCTCCTTAACTTTTCCCCTTTCCCCATGTCTTGCCCTGTGCATCTTTTCCATCTGGCTGTTCCTGAGTTACGTCATTTTATAATGAACCGGTAATCTGGTGAGCAAAATGTTTCCCTGGGATCTGGAACCTCTCTGATCTGTAGCCGACCCATCAGAAGCCCAGGTGATAACCTGGGCCTGCAACTCCAGTCTGAAGTGGGTGGGAGGCAGTCTTGCAAGACTGCGCCTTTAATCTGTGGAATCTGATGCTATCTTAGAGTAGATAGTGTCAGCATTGAGTTGAATTGTAGGGCAGCTGGTGCCCAAGAATTGCCTGTTGGTGTGGGGAAATCCCTCTTCCACATTGGAATTGGACACAGAACCCTTACATCTCCATCATGAATCTTCCAAGATCCTTGAGACCGTTAACAATTTCCCCCCTTCTCTGAGGCACTTTAGGCCACAAAAATCAGTACTTCTATATTGTCTTCCTGTTTTAACTATATTATGAGGACAAAGAAGGTGTCTTAGGCCCTTTCTAGAATTTCCAAAGCTTTACATAGTGCTGGACATATTCTTGATTCTCAATAAATTCTTAATTAATTAGGATTAACAAAGAATCTTAGGACTCTGAGGGAAAGAAGATGAAATTTACATCCAAGCACTAGAATGCCTCCAAATTCATATTGAAACAATGATTTATTATGTATGCAATTTGAAGATATTGGTATAAAAATAAGTTTTTATCAGTTATTACTAAAACCACTTGCTTTTGTACCTTAAATACTTCCAGAATTTTTTTTTTCTGATTCACATAGTAGGCCTATGTGTAAGCCCAATTTACAACAAAGTGTAAGGAAGACTGAGTGTTCTTGCTTTATGTGATAGGTGGAAGGCCAGGGCAGTAAGAGGGAAGAGAAGCAGGGAGGAATGGGAAGCAATGTACTGGTAGGCTCTATGGGGAAGCAGTGCCACAGGGGAGTCAGCCAATGAGAGGCAATGGTGACGTTCACTGTGGGTCGCCCCAAAATATGCCACTTTGACATATTATTTTTATAACTTTATTGTTTTTTTAAAGTTTATTTATTTTGAGAGAGAAGGAGAGCACAAGTTGGGGAGGAACATAGAGAGAGGGAAAGAGAGAATCCCAGGCAGGCTCTGCACTGCCTGCACAGGAACCCGATCGGGGGCTTGAACTCACAAACTGTGAGGCCATCACCTGAGCTGAAATCAAGAGTTGGACGCTTAAGGGGCGCCTGGGTGGCTTAGTCGGTTAAGCGTCCGACTTTCGCTTAGGTCATGATCTCGCGGTTCGTGGGTTCGAGCCCCACGTCGGGCTCTGTGCTGACAGACAGCTCAGAGCCTGGAGCCTGTTTCAGTCTGTGACTCCCTCTCTCTGATCCTCCCTTGCTCGCTGTGTGTGTCTCTCTCTCTCCTAGAAATAAATTAAAAAAAATAAAAAATAAATAAAAAATAAATATTAAAAAAAAAAAAAGAGTTGGACACTTAAGAGACTGAACTACCCAGGAGTCCCAAAATACTGACTACTGTGAACTAACGTTACTTAAGAAACAGCTGGTACAGGAAGGACCTTTTGTCCACCTGAAAGTAGGAAATAAAATCCCCCAGTGAAAGCTACTTTCCTTGCACCTGGAGGGGAGAAAGCATCCTTATCACCAGAGACAGGGAATTCAGGGCCAAGAAGGCTATATAAACAAACTTTGTTACCCCTCGTTTATTTGCCACCTTTTGTCAGTTCTTCGCAAATACTTGTTTCTTTGTTTAAAAAGTATAAAGGCTATCTGTTTTGGTCACTTCAGGGAGTCTCATATTTTTTATGGGCTCCCATATGTTTGAAATTAAATTTTTCTCCTGTTCATCTGTCTTATGTCAATTTAACTATTAGACCCACCAAAGAACGTACCGGGGACACCACAGGCTCTGATGTGTGCCTCGGGCTGCTTGTGCAAGGAATTTGGGGGTCCCAGGAAGCCAGAACATGGTCCAGAAGAGGGGGTTGTTCCAAGAAAATCACCAAGATGCAGATCTTTCTGTAGGGAGTTGAGAGCAGGAGACTGGCTCTGCTGGATTTAGGCCTGGAGGCCATTCCTGAATGTTCCATGTCTGCCATCTCAGCACTGCTGGTTATCTGCAGATGACATACTGACATTTGGCATGAGTGGCTACATGTATTTCTAAAGACAGATCAAAGGCTTTGCTTGTTAGGCAGCAATTTTTTGTTTTGTTATTCTATTATGTAATCTAGCCAAGGAATTGATTATTGACATTCAACAGCTGATACTGCAAGTGTTTATTTTGAGAAGAGAATTATCAAAGTAGGATGGTGTGAAGATGTTAGGAATTCTATGATGAAAGATTACTAGGTAATAATTATAGCTTCACTTTAAATTGTGTATTGCAAAATACCTGCTTTGTTTCCCTTGTGGATGAGAAGGTGGGGCAAGGGGAGGAAGCGAGGACTGAGCCAGTTTCTGAACCTAATTTCTCAGGAGAGTCCTTGTAAATCATTTACTTTTCTTGCGTGAAATGATATCATACACTATTTTTTCTTTTTCATTCTCCTTTTTAAAATTTACATCCAAATTAGTTAGCATACAGTGCAATAATGATTTCAGGAGTAGAATCTAGTGATTCATCCCTACATATAATACCCCGTGCTCATCCCAGCAAGTGTCCTCCTTCATGCCCCTTGCCCATTTAGCCCACCCTCCAACCCCCTACCCCTCCAGCAATCCTCAGTTTGTTCTCTATATTTAAGAGTCTCTTATGTATCGTCCCCCTCCCTGTTTTTATATTATTTTTGCTTCCCTTCCCTTATGTTCCTCTGTTTTGTATCTTAAATTCCACATATGAGTGAAGTCATATGATATTTGTCTTTCCCTAATTTCACTTAGCATAATACCCCGTAGTTCCATCCACATTGTTGAAAATGGCAAGACTTCATTCTTTTTGATTGCTGAGATTATATATAATATATATACCACATCTTCTTTATCTATTCATCCTTCAATGGATATTTGGGCTCCTTCCATACTTTGGCTACTCTTGATAGTGCTGCTATAAGTATTGGGCTACATGTGCCCCTTTGAAACATCTCACCTGTCATACACCATTTTTTTAAGTAAAATCTATACCCAACATGGGGCTCAAACTCACAACCTGGAGATCAAGAGTCTCATGCTCCACCAACTGAGCCAGACACCCCAGTATCATATACTATTCTGATTACAATTTATGCTATTTTGCTCTTTGATCTGAGATATTTTTTTTAATGTTTTATTTATTTCTAGGCGAGAGAGAGAGACAGCGTGAGCAGGGGAGGGTCAGAGAGAGAGGGAGACACAGACTCTGAAACAGGCTCCAGGCCCTGAGCTGGCAGTCAGCATAGAGCCCGACGCGGGGCTCGAACCCACGAACTGTGAGATCATGACCTAAGCGAAGGTCGGACACTTAACCGACTAAGCCACCCAGGCGCCCCCGATCTGAGAGATTTATTCTTTCTTGTGAGAAAGTATTTTGATCAGACGCCTAAAGCGTGAAGGTAGCTATGCTGATAGGTCATACAAACTTGGAGGCTGCCTGCCATGTGCATTAATGTGCTGGCTACATGAAAGAGGAAAATGGGGTAGATGTACTAGGAGAAAGGAAGAGGAGACATTACTTGGCTCCAGAGAGAAAGTAAAAAGGGAGAATATGGATATCTTGGTTCCTGATAGCTTCAGTTTACAGCCTGATTTCCCATGAAGCCTGACTATGTTTGATTTTGTGAAATCTTTACTATCACATGTCCCTACCCCTTTTATTGGAATTAATCAGAGTAGATTTCTCTTCCTTACTTACCAAAAAAGAAGCTGAAAGAACTGAGGATATACCCCAGTGACTGCGTATAGGGCTGGCTTGACCTGGGATCAGGAATTAAACAGAAAGTAACGCCTGGAAGGACTTCATGGACCATCTAAGGTCTTGGTTTACAAAGTTTTATATTGCTAGTTTACTGGGAAAAATGGTATGAGTGCCCAGCCTGGAATTAACTAACCTGAAGTGCTTCCTGAAGGCAGACTGAGAGACTTAGGGAGACCGGGGAAGCAGTGAGCACCCACCAGCTGGAGCTTATCCACCCCATCAGCTATACCATGTTAACAATATTTTTACCTTTCAGTAAACAGCAGGACTCACTGATGGAGAGTTGGTTTTCTACATATCAGAGATTTAACTCTAATCATTGACAGTTCTAACTGTAACAACAGTTACACATGTGACCAGTTTGTCTTAGTTACTTATTATAAGGTCTAGACTAAGGAATGCATAATTTCAAAATTGAGAAATCAAGGTTATTTTTTAGCCAAAAGGAGAAAAAAAACTCAAAATTGTTTCAAATCGAGGAATCAAAATATGTGATGTGACAATTCTCCCTCAGATACAGGAATTAAGTGTTCAATTCTCCCTCAGATACATGGAATTAAGTGTTCTCAACATGTTAGCACATTATGAGGTGCCAAATGATTTATTAAGCTGCTTGGGTCACTGCTTAGGGGTTTTGAACCTTCCTTTCTCCCTTCCCCCCTAAATATTGTTATTACTCTAATAACAATAAGGTTCTGCTTTTATTTTTTTCAGTGTTTATTTATTTTGAGAAAGAGAGAGAGAGAGAGGAAGTGTGGTAGAGAGACAGGAAGAGAGGATCCAAAGCAGATCTGCACTGACAGCAGAGAGTCCAATGTGGGGCTCAAACTCACTAACCATGAGATCATGACCTGAGCAGAAGTCAGATGCTTAACTGACTGAGCCACCCAGATGCCTCAAGTTTCTGCTTTTCAAATCATCTTATACCTAACAGGAGTAGTTAGTGCTTAAGAGAAAAATCAAATTTAAAACAATATTAATGAAGTGATGTATAAATTATATTTCTAGAACTCATTAAAATTGCTTTAAGTCTAAATCACTACATATTAGAATATTTTATAATTATTCTTTTTATATGGTTCAGATGATATCATCTGATTTAAAGGACCTTTCACCAAGACATAATTAACCTGCTGGAAAAAAGTATAGTAGGAATGTAATTACAACTTAAAATAATAATAATTGAAGAAATCTGAGATATAAACTGAAAATAATTAATCTGGCTTTACTAGTACATCTGATAGTATTTGAAATATTATAATTACAACTTCAAAAGACCATGGTTGTATCTGGACTGAGCAAAATTCACAGTCGGTATTGCAAGCCTGAAGTAAACACACAGCATATGCTGGTGGGCACGCTCTGTGAATACACTATATAGTATGTAAGCAAATTCAGAGTTCTATTATCATTAGAAAGTCAACATGGTTAGTCCTACCAGAAGGAGTTTGCTTATGCCTTCCAAAAAGGAAAGGGGGAAAAAAAAAGAAGACATTCAGGGTTGTATTCACTTTGTCCCTGATGTATTTCTTATAATGTCCAATTTCCTTTTTTTAAAATTTTTAAATATTTATTTATTATTGAGAGACAGAGAGAGACAGAGCATGAGCATGGGACGGGCAGAGAGAGGAGGAGACAGAGAATCTGAAACAGGCTCCAGGCTCTGAGCTGTCAGCATAGAGCCCAACACAGGGCTTGAACTCACAAACCACAAGATCATGACCTGAGCCAAAGTCGGACACCCAACTGACTGAGCCAACCAGGTGGCCCAATATTATGTCCAATTTCTTACTCATGGTCCTGTTTGCTCTCTTATGTTTGCTCCCAGAGCAATCTGAATTGCACCTTGTTTTCTTCTTGCAGTTTTATGATTGCCATAATTGCTACAAAGGACTAACCGAAAGCACAGATCTGTCATATTCACCACAGAATAACATTGTTTGGATTTAATGTTGCTCAACTGTAAAAATAACTCATTAACTCAACCTTCACCCCATTTGTGCCTGTCATTTCGTATGGATTTAAGGTCATTTCTATTGCATGAACTGATAACACAACTGAAAGCATATTTATTCGCCTGCTAACTTTTGAAAGGATTGTAGGTTACCACCATCTAAATCATGCCACATCAACGCTGATGAAGAATCAATAACTACCTATTTCCTGTACCTAAGTCAACTCCTTATAGTTCCATTTTTCAGTGATTTTCTCCATTTTGTTCTGAGACATAATATTAATACATAATAGCTAACTTTTTTGAGTTTTTCTATGTATCACGTTTTAATTAAATTAATCCTTACAAGAAACTTGTAAAAACCTTGTAGAGACCCAAAACAGCACCATTTGCAAGAACTCTAACATAAAGGAGAGATACTAATAGCAGAAGGGATAGAGTAGATAGCATTTCAAATGTTATTGTTGTTGTTTGTTAAACAAATAATCTCAATTTGATAGGACTAACCATATCGAACTTTACAATGATAATGTATCTCTGGTCTTGTTTACATCCTGTAATCTTGTACTATGAGGAAGGTTCTAGTATTTGGTACCTCCTTTCATGTAGGTAAGTTACAGAGATGCCTTCTCAAACTGAAGGCATCAGAGCTGTGCGCATCCACACTTTCTCCTGCTGCTGCTCACCAGAGCCCATTCCCTCAGCAGGCCAGGGGTCCAGGTCCTGGACTGAAGGTTCTGATTAAGGCTTTTCCTATTGCCCTTACCCCTACTTGCAGACTCTTGAGGCAGCAGGATGAAGAAGGATATCCGCCAGGCTCCCTTCCCTCCCGGGACTTATTTTCTGAAGAAGCCATTTCACATACAGTTTGTAGTGAAGACGAGACAGGACTAGTTTCAGCCAAAACGCTAAAGACGCAGAACTTTCGGTACTTTCTCAGCTAACAAAACCCATTTGCCAGCCTCTTGATGTATTTGGAACTAACCTATTTTGACACTCAGTTCCCTCACAAGGGCCAACTTTGGGCTGCCCAGCACCCCCACAAAGGCCTTCTACTCAGCACTGCCCTCCATCTTGGAAGTCTCATTCTTCAAACTACCTCTTTTTCTGTTGCAGAAAGTTCTAGTTATTTCTCAGTATCTGTATCTTCCTTCTTCCACAACGACAGAGCTCCCATTTCCTGGCTCCCTTGCAGTTAGTTATGGCCATGTGACTGAGTTTTGCCCAATGGAATAAGAACATACATTGTGTGTGCAGTTTGCAAGAAACATCCTTAAAGGATGGTGAAATACACCCTTCATTCCCTGTTTCATTCTACCTACTGGCTGCAATGTAGATTAAATTTCTAGGGTGAAATAGCAGATAACAAGACTGAAGAAGCCTAAGTCTCCAAGACATACTGAATGCCATGCCAGATTTGGACAACACTGTGAACTAAAAAAAAAGACTTCCGGAATATGGCGCAGAAACAAACTTCTGCCTCGCTTACTCTTATCTGGAATATTTTTGTTACTTGCAGGCAACCTTAATCTATTCCCCTGTTTTGCTACTGAGTAGCAAGACTTGTGTAATATTAACAGAAGAATATCCTCTCTATATACCACAGAACTTTAGGAGCTGGTCCCTCCTCATCCAGCCAGTGAATATTAAGAGGATTTGGACAAATCCTCTCTTAAGATAAAAACTTAGCATGCAAGCCCACTGACATGCATAATACTACTTTGCTTTTAGAAGCTGTATATCATGTAGCTTTTTCTTTTGTGTCCTTTCTACCTCAAATCCTAATTTCGCAGTTCTGCCAGCTAGATCAACACCTCTGCCAACTAGAACAAAGACTGCATTCTGAGAAAAGCAAAAGAGAAAGGCACCATAAATGGTTTTCAAAGTATTATCCCTTTATGTTACTTGAAGGAAAAGAGTGAAGTCTTGTTCCTTTGCATTCCTTACGCCATATTTCCCATCACATACCCACCAAAGTTCATCTTTTAAAAATGACATGGGGCGTTTGGGTGGCTCAGTTGGTCAATTGTCCCACTCTCAATCTCAGCTCAGGTCATGATCTCACAGTCCTGAGATGGAGCCCGAGGGGCTCTGCACTGAGCATGGAGTCTGCTTGGGATTCTTTCTCCCTCTGCCTCTCTGTTGCTCATGCACACTCATGCGCTCTCTCAAAATAAGTAAATAAACATTTTTTTTTTTTTATGACAGACAAGTCATAGAGACAGAAAGTAGACTCGAGATTATCAGGGCTGGGAGGAAGGTAGAACAGGGAAGGGAGTTATAGTTTAGGGGTTCCAGAATTTCTGTTTATAGTAATAGATAAATTTTGGAAATAGCAGTGATGGTTATACAACACTGTGAATGTAATTAATGTCACTGAATTGTACACTTAAAAACAGGTAAAATAGGGGGAGGGATGCCTGGGTGGCTCAGTTGGTTAAGCGTCCGACTTCAGCTCAGGTCATGATCTCACAATTTGTGAGTTCGAGCCCCACTTTGGGCTGTGTACTGATAGCTCAGAACTTGGAGCCTGAGATTCTGACTTCAGATTCTGTGTCTCCCTGTCTCTCGGCTCCCCACTTGCATTTTGTCTCTCTATCTCTCTCAAAAATAAACATTTAAGAAAATAGCTAAAATGGTATACTTTGTTATATACATTTTATCACAGTGAAAATAAAATGCCAGGAAAAAAATATCTATTAAGGGAGTAAAGAGAATGATGGCCACCCCTAAGCCTTATAATAATCTGCCTCTTCCCATACCTACTTCTTTTTATTCTATTTTCGATTTTTATGTATATTTCTGGAGGTTAAGGAATGTGTGTAAGATATGCTACCATGGTAACCAGCATATTTTGTTTGCTTCGCTGAATGATTGTAAATAAAATCACTTCTCTTAGTACATGGTTTTCTCTATATTTAATGATGTGAGGACAAGGAAAAGTAACTTTTTTTAATTTAAATTTTAGTTAGCCAAAATACATTGCAATATTGATTTCCGGAGTAGAATTCAGTGATTCATCACTTACATACAACACAAGTGCCCTCCTTAAGGAGAAGCAACTTCTTAGCAGCCCATACCAAGATTCCGTTGACAGAGACTTTGAGCAGAACTCTAAGGTGAAAGAGAACCAGAGACTGGGACAGACACCACAGTAGCTACTCCATGTTAACAAACCAGAGAGGGAACACCTGAATTACACATAAGCCTGTCAAACCTACATCCTTGTTTAGCTTACATATTTGTCCTCTAAGATTATGTATAATTATATATGGTGTGTAGGACCAGCAGAATTCCTTTCATATTTTGTCTCCAGGAAATACTTTACTAAATGAAGAAATTCCAAAGCTCCTTTTTAGGAAAACTGAAGTATGAAAATGTTCTTGATGGGAAGCATGTGACACTAGATCCCAGGTTATTAGCTAAGACAATAAATTAATTAATTCATTTAATAAATAAATTAACTAAGACAGTAAAGGGGCCAGATGAACCAGAAGAAAGGGAAAACAGGAAAATGAAAATCAGCACATAAAAGTATTTAAAATGTACGTGGGGGTCTAAGTAAATAAAATGAAAAGAGATAAGGGGATGACTGAAAAGACTGACAGTCTTAAGTGTCTTTTCCATTCTTCAAGCCTTCACAGAGGGTTATTTAAGCATCGTCTATCAAATATGTCTTGAGCATTACTACATTCACAGCAACATGAAAGCATTTGTCCTTCCTTCTAGAAGAGAGGAGATTGCATAACTCAGGGTAATTTAATCTTTTCTACCTTCTACGTGTTCACAGCCGTATACTGATAAGATTGTAGCCAGGGCCAGAACAATAGGTAGCAGGATAGGAACTAGCTATTATGATGGTGACTTATGAAAAGAGCCTCTGTCTAAAAGCCAATTCCTCCACTGACTTGCTTCCATGACTCAAATTCCCACCCTTTGAAAATGTTTGCTTTGGGTCAAGGTATTATTGTCACAAGAAATTTTCTTAAGACATAGCTTTCCCTTGGGATAACTAAGATAACCCCAAGGTGTGGGATTTGTTGTCAGTGGGGGCTCAGAAGGCCATGTAGGGAACAGGGTGCAGGACAGCCGGATTTCCGTGTGTGTAGGACGTCAATGGTGTGCTCTCTCAGCATCTCAGACAGAAGTGTCCTGTCACTATACACATTACAAGGCATATTTAAAAAAACTTTTTGGAGATTTATTTTATGTTTGTTTGTTTATTTGGAGAAAGTGTGTGTGTACGTTTGCACCTGTGCACGCATGAGCTGGGGAGGGGCAGAGAGAGGAGAGAATCCCAAGCAGGCTCCACACTGTCAGCACAGGAGCCTGACATGGGGCTGGATCTCATGAACTGTGAGCTCGACCTGAGCCGAAATCAACAATGGGATGTTTAACCCACTGAACCACCCAGGCGTCCCAAGGCATATTAAAATTTTTGAGTTTATTTGAGCAAAAGTCTATTCAAATGGGGCAGCATTCAATCTAGCAAAAAGAAAGGTACTTAAAGGAGCTGTGCAAAATGAAAGACTTTTATATTGGCAGAAAGGAGCAGACATGAGGAAGTTATACTAGGCAAAAGAATGGGTTAGTTATCACAAGGTTACCTTCCTTTAGAGGATGACAGGGGCCTATCAGGTACGTTACCTAAATAGTGCTGATCAGGTGATTCCTGGTTGACTGATTTAGGAATTCACTTCTGGGTGAGTGGAACTGTGATTAAGTCTTGGATTGGTCATGTAGAATTTAGCCTAAACAACTCCATTTCCGGTCTATTGTCTTATTTTTAACAATATGCTTTCCTCATTTAATGTCCCACATTGCTACTGATAACCATTTCCCTTTAAATTTTTTTAAATTAGTGTTCATTTACCTATCTATCTTCTATTTATTTATTTAAATAATCTCTACACTCAATGTGGGGCTTGAATTCATGACCCAGGCGAGATCAAGTCTACTTACTAAGCCAGTCAGGTGCCCCCCACATTTAGTTTTAATTAATTATATTTGGGTTATATTATCTTGAATCTTCCTACACAAATACATAGACAGTTATTAATTTACAAATAAGCAAAACACTCACATACTAATTTCAGCCTCCTGCTGCCGATAAATCTGGAAAGCAATGGAGCTTTGGTGAATCTTGGGCTGTGAATGCGAAAGAAGGGATGATTCCCAGTTCTGGATGAGCCTAGGCTGGCTGACTTCAAAATCTTGCTAGCTTACATATATTATCAGCCACTTTCTCCATTTTCTCATCCCCCAATCTCTTCAAATATTGTAAGTCCACCCTCTCCAGTTTGTTCTGATTAACACAATTCAAATGCACCTGACAGAGAATTCAAGTAAACTCTTAAAGAGTAGTGGCAGCATGGGGCACCTGGCTGTCTGTCAAAAAAGCATGTGATGCGATTTTGAGGTTGTGAGTTCTAGCCCCAAGTTGGGTGAAGAAATTATTTGAAAATAAAAAATCTTTGTAAAAAATATTTATTTATGTTTGAGAGGGAGAAAGACATAGAGAGAGGGAGATGAAGGATCTGAAGCAGGCTCCACAATGACAGCAGAGAACCCCATATAGGGCTTGAACTCACGAACCATGAGATCGTGACCTGAGCTGAAGTTGGACACCCAACCAACTGAGCCACCCAGAGACCCCCAAAAATAAAAAATATCTTAAGAAAAAAAAAAAAGACTAGTAGGGGCATGACACAAAGGACATAGAAGCCAAATTTTGAGGCAATTTATATATCAAAAGGAATAATGACTGCAATTGATTATAAAACATTTAATAAAAAAAACCCATGGCAATGTGCCTATAGAAGAGAATATCGAGAATGTCCTTATTTTTAGCTTATGCAGGCTAAAGTACTAGGGGGAAAATATGTTTGCAGTGTATTTCTATACAGAAACAAAAAATATACGGCAATGGTCAATTGTTGAATCTAGTTGGTAGGTATAAAAGGTGATTTTTGTACAGTTCTTTCAACTTTTCTGTATTTTTTTAAATTTTCTATAGGGACACCTGAGTGGCTCAGTCAGTTAAGCATCCAACTTTGGCTCAGGTCAAAATCTCTCAGTTTTCTGAGTTCGAGCGCCACATCGGACTCTACCCTGACAGTGTGGGGCCTGCTTGGGATTTTCTCCCTCTCTTTCTGCCCCTCCCCAACCCCCTACTCTCTCTCACACACAAAATAAATAAACTTTTTTTTTTTAAATATTATTTGGAGAGAGAGAGAGAGAGAGAGAGAGAGAGAGAGAGAGAGAGAGAGATGGAGAGAGCATGCACATGAGCATGAGCAGCAAGGAGCCTGATATGGGGCCTGAACTCAATAACTGAAATCATGACTGGAGCAGAAACCAAGAGCAAGATGTTTAACCAACTAAGCCACCCAGGCACAACCCTCACCCCTGCAAGAAACCTTTAAAAAAATAAATAAAATTTCTATAATAAAAAGTATATGAAATATACATAAACTCTTAACCCCAGTTTATTACAGCTCTACCTACCATTCATGCTGGGTAGGATATTTTTTTTTGCAACTGGGTTGTCTCCCTTGAAGACCTGAAGCTTTCCAAGTCCCTTCCATGTAGTGGAGTGCCAAATAGGCACTGTGTTGTACTGTAAGTACACTTGTGCATATTATCTCATTTAATGCTATCTCATTTAACCCTTTAAAGAATATATCACTATTTTCACAGCTACTAAGTATTAGAAGCTGGCTCTGTGTCTCAAAAGCTCACCTTTCCTCTTCTTTCAACTACCTAGCATCAAATCCCACAAAAGTCGTCTTCTCTATTTTATCTCTAGTCAAGGTGTTTCCTCATTTTCCTATATTAATTTAAGATGTGGCATCTAGCACAGTTTCCTTCTCTACATCAAGTCCTACTGTCATCAGGGAGGAATCCAGTGTTCATGTCTAACCAACCTGACACTCTGTTGTCACACTTCCATGACTCTAACATTTGGTCCCTATTTGGACAATCACAAAGACTTGAAAGACAACCAAGAGCCAAGGCAGGGCTGAATGATAAGGTGCATCTCCTATATAAGACTATTCCCGCAAGACTGGGAGAGGTGACAGAGTTAAGAAAAATGAAGAAACAAATATGTTTAAGAAAAAAAAAAAAAGGACAAGATAAAACTCCTGAAACAGACCTTAATGAACAAAGGTAAGTGCTTTACCTGATAGAGTTCAGAGCAATCTTCTAAAAATTGAAGGCTCAAAACCATCCAATGGTTTCTCCTTGTCATAGAAAAACCAAAATTCTTACAACTTCCTACAAGTCCTGCATGATCCCATCTCTTATTACCTCTGATCTTACTCTAGGTCTCCTCCACCCTCCTCTGCTTTTACCAAAGAGCTTCTTTGCTCAAATACTCCAGACAAGACCCTGCTTCAGGGTGTGAAAAAGAAAGCCAAGGGCTCAAGATGGAGTCACTTGCCCCAGGACAGCAAATCAAGACTTAATTGCAGTTTCAGCTCCTCCAGGAGTGGAATTTTAAGCCAATGAATCTGGAAATTTTCTGGTAGGTACCAGAGACTGTCACATGGGTCCTCTCTATCTCCCCCTTTTCCCCCTACTTCCCCTAAAGGAAGATAAGGTATTTTACCTAATAAAACACTTTCCTCCCATCCCCTAATCCTTCCTCCTAGGGGAAGGTAACCTTGCCAGAAAGAACTCTTTTCTTTTGCTAATAATTTCTTGCCCTACCCTCCTTTCTATAAAGCCTTCCATTTTGTACCACTCCTCAGAGGAGGTCCCTCTACTTGCTATGTGAGATGCTCCCCAATTGACCTTTAAAGTATACTCAGTTAAATTTTGCTTTTTAACAAGGGTCTCTGTACTTGGTATCTTCTATTCCTATATAATTTGTTTTGTTTATTGTCTGTTCCCCTCAGTTTGAATGTAAGCTCCATGAATACCGTCTTCTCTCTCTCTCACTCTCTGTTTTTTTGCCTGTGAGGTATCCCTAGCACCTAAAATATTTTTTCAGGCACACGGCTGTTGCTCAATAAATATTTGTTGAGTGAACATATGAACCAATAATAACTCACTTGTCCAATCTTAAACCAATTACCATAGCTTAGAGGTGTCAGGTGTCACCAGCAAGACCCCCAATGATCCCCACTAACTTCACAAGAATGTTAACGTTATCTTTTAGAGGCAAAGGACAGAAAGAGCTCCTGCTGGCCTAGACAAGTTTGAGTTTGACCAAACTTGAGATGGACCGACCATTGCAGAAGAGGACATGGAGTGTTAGACAGTCACTTCTATCTCATTAAATGAGATAAATGTTAAAATCTCCACCCAAGGAGGAGCACAAACCTCACTAACATAACATACATATGCAGTGTATAGGCATGTTTCCTAAGTATGTATGCATGGCCTTATGCTCACCTCTACATATGATGACAAAACTCTCCTTTCTGAATATTTACCCTAATCCTAAATAAGAGGAACCCACTCATCCTTGCTTGGGGAGCCCAGCTTTGGAAGTTATTCCCTGTAATCTCCTTATTTGTTGCAAATAAAGTTTCCTCTGTGTTACAATACCCTCTGGTGTAGTCTTTATTTGTAACTCACCAAGGAGCAAACTCGTTGGTTCAGTAACAAAGGGATATAATGTTCCAATTGGCCAGGCCTAAGTTATGCGCTGCCCCTGTGGTCAAGGATGGAATCAGCTCTTGCTGAACCATGTAGTTTGAGAATGAGAAGTGGGTAGTTCCATAGGAAAATCAGAGTGCTATTACTGGGAACTGGATGCTAGATAGGTGAAATCACATATATCCATTCCAGAAGACGTGACAAGGGAAACACAGGAAAGTCATTTGTGAAAGACCTATTACAAAGATTTTGGCTTTTTCAAGCTTCCAAGTTGGGACCTGAGAAAGAGCATAATCAGTGTGCATGATTCATTAATACTTCTAGTATCAAATTACCTCCTCATCCTTTAAATCACCCACCTGTGGGGTATGTGTGGTATGCATGTTGGGGAAGAGGGTGTGATCTATCTTATCATCTCAACACACTTATCAGAACTGGCCACTGTGAGAAGATATTGTCAAATGACATATTGGATAAAGGGTTAGTATCCCAAAATCTATAAATACCTTATCAAATTCAACACCCAAAAAACAAATAATCCAGTGAAGAAATGCGCAAAAGACATGAATAGATACTTTTCCAAAGAAGACATCCAGATGGATAACAGACACATGAAAAGATGCTCAACATCGCTCATTATCAGGGAACTACAAATCAAAACCACAATGAGATACCACCTCACACTTGTCAGAATGGCTGAAATGAACAATTCAGGAAACAACAGATATTGGCAAGGATGCAGAGAAAGGGGAACAGTTTTGCACTGCTGGTGGGAACGCAAACTGGTGCAGCCACTCTGGAAAACAATACAGAGGTTCCTCAAAAAAATTAAAAATAGAGGGGCACCCATGTGGCTCAGTCAGTTGAGCATCTGACTTCAGCTCAGGTCATGATCTCACAATTCATGAATTCGAGCCCCATTTCAGGTGAGCTCGAGTCCTACTTTGCGTGAGCACAAGCACCACTCTGGGTGAGCTTGAGACCCACTTCGAGGGAGCATGAATCCTGCTTCAGGCGAGCCTTGCCTTACTCTCTCTCTGTCTCTTGACAGACAGAATCTTTCTCTTTCCCTCTCTCTCTCTGGCCCTTGCTCACTTGTACCCTCTCTCTCAAAAATAAATAAATAAATAAATAAATAAATAAATAAAGCTACTCTACAACCTAGCAATTGCACTACTCGTTATTTATCCAAAGGATATAAAAAAATACTGATTCAAAGGGGCACATGCATCCCAATGTTTATAGCAGCACTATCAACAACAGTCAAATTATGGAATGAGCCCAAATGTCCATCAACTGACAAATGGATAAAGAAGCTGTGGTATACATACAATGGAATATTACTCAGCGATCAAAAAGAATAAAATCTTGCCATTTGCAACAACATGGATGGAATGAGAATGCATTATACTAAGAAATATAAGTCAGTGAGAGAAAGATAAATATATGATTTCACTCATATGTGGAATTTAAGAAACAAAACAGATGGATAGAGGGGAAGGGAAGGAAAAATAAGATAAAAACAGAGGAAGGCAAACCATAAGAGACTCTTAAACACAGAGAACAAACTGAGGGTTGCTGGAGGGTTGGGTGGAAGGATGGGCTAAATGGGTGACAGGCATTAAGGAAGACACTTGTTGGGATGAGCACTGGGTGTTATATATAACTGATAGATCACTGAATTCTACTCCTGAAATCATGATTACACTATATGTTAACTAACTTGAGTTTCAATAAAAATTTTTAAAAGTTAAAAATTTTAAAAATCGCTAAGTAACAACCTCCCCACCCCCCCAAAAACAACAACAACAACAACAACAACAACAACAACAACAAAGCTAACTGCTACTTTAACCTCCCTGGTGAGCATATGCAAATTCCTTGAGGGTTCTCAGTATTACAAATTTTATGTACACAGAGGGAGAAGGAAATGGAGGAAAGGGCCAGAGAGGAGCTGAGAGAACACTGAAGGGAAGAATCAATGTCCTAAATAAAGACAAAGTAAGAGAATACCAAAAAGGAGGGACAGACAGTAATACCAATCCCTGGGTGAGGGAGGTGTGTTATGGATTGAATGTTTGTGTTGCCCCCAAATTCTTATGTTGGAACCCTAATCCCCAATGTGTTGGTACTCCCCAATATGTTGGGAGATGGGGCCTTTAGGAGACAGTTAAGTCATTACGGTAGAGCCCTCGTGATGGGATTAATGTTCTTATAAACAAGAAACACAAGAGCTAGCTCTCTCTCTGTCTCTTCCGTGTGAGGACAAAGCAAGAAGCAAGCCATCTGCAATCAGCAAGAAGGCTCTCACAAGAACCCACCCATACTGGCACTGATAGACTTCCCCGTCTAAAGCTGAAAAATAAATGTTTACTTCACTCAGTCTGTGGTATTTTGTTAAGCAGCCTGAACTAAGTCAAAGTTATGGTTATATATACACATTCATATACTTTTAAGGCACTTATTAAGCCTAGAGGAAAATACAAATGGAGAGACACTAAGTTGTTGACTGTGGTTAAATCTATGTAATAGGATTTGTCGGGGAGAGAATTTTGTTTTGTGTTTTACTTTAAATACTCCTGATTTAAAAACCAAGATTTTAGAAAAATAAAACTATTATATTCTGAATATAGTGGTGGATAACAAAGCTTATGGTATGTTCCACTTCCTCCTTTCTAAGAATTACCTGTCCAAGATATTCTCACTGGGCACCTGGATGGCTCAGATGGTTAGGTTAAGTGGCCAACATCAGCTCAGGTCATGATCTCACAAGTTTGTGGGTTTGAGCCCTGCATCTGACTCTGTGCTGACAGCTTAGAGCCTGGAGCCTGCTTCCAATTTTCTCTCTCTCTCTCTCTGCCCCTCTCCCACTCCTGCTTTCTCTAAGATTAAATAAATATTAAAAAAATTAAAAAAATACAAAATACTTTCATTCAATTTCCATTCTCTTTTAGTTCTGACTCTGCCATCATTTACTATTAATTTTGGGAGAAATCAATTCCTTGATCTGCGTAACAGTTTCCCCATTCACAAAACAAGGCATGCAATCTAGGTAGTGCTTCCCAACTACTGCACTTTGGCATGCTGGTGTCCTGGATGTGGGTTAAGAAACTAACTTTTGCAACAGGGCAGTTAAGAAAGGCCAGGGAGAGCCAGAGCCCCTTGGGCAGCACCTCTGGCTGTGAGCAGCCTTGGTTAGGTCTCCTTAGGGCAGCCTGTGCAAAGCAGTCTGGGGTGTACGCCAAAGCAGCAGCAAGCACAGTGGACAACAACCAGCACTTACAGTTCTGCTGAATGTGCATGGCCAAGGAGATGCCTGTCACTTGGGCATCCATATGCAAAGCACCTCACTGCCCATCAGGGACCGGAGATTTTGGAGCCAGTGCTCAAGTTTGGGATCGATATCCAAGGGTCACAGCAAAAAGCCTCAGGGATGGTCTGTTAGAGGGCGAAAGAGGAGCCTCGGCAGAGTAGGGTTTCTAGTGGGCTCAACTCCAGGCAATTCCCTTAATATCTGTCTTAACATATAGTGGCTATTGCTATCCCTTTGTAACAATGTACTCTTTTTCTGGTGCCCAGGCTAGCTGCTGACAATGCATGCATGTTCTGAAAGCTACAGTTGCAATATGGAAATCCTGATATAAAAATATACTATTGGGTTCCAAATCCATTTGCATTATCTTATGAAATTGTAATATTACATTTGTCAGTAAAAGAAAAGGAAGGGTTGTTATTCTTTAAATATAATTACAATTGTAAATTTTGAATAGCTGTATAAAATAGTTTTAAATATTCTATCATCCACTTATGTGATCAGACTCCCTCACCAATAATTACTTATTTGGAATATGAGAACTTTATCATTAAGAAGTCTGGATCAGAAATTGCATAAAGCCACTTCAACTATAAAACCTAACATCAAAATGTATTCACAAGATGAGCATTTAATGATCAAGCTGATGATTAAAAATGTGGAAAAAAATTATTTGAAAGATTTATTCTTATTTAATTTTTAGTATCTTCCCTAATTCATTGTAATTTATTTTACAATTATATTAAGATAATGTTATGCCTTTTTTTTCTTACCATCAGTTAGATGCCTCAAAATCTCTCCCTTTATGTAACCTAGTGTGCTGTGCAAAAAATTATCCTTTTCTGTATGTGTTATGATACAAAAGAAGTTGAGAGGTCTTGATATAATTTATTTATAAAGTGTGTCTGCTACCTCATCTCACCCGAGGACTCTTGTCTCCTGCTTCCCACACCGTATACTCTCTTTCTCACATTTCAAAGAAAGCCAGGGCTACAGGGATGGAGAGTGGCCAAGGTTTAAGTCTGTATCCAACAGGGTGAGTACTCCAGCATGGATATTTATATGAGACACTTTGTAGCTCCAGGGCTGGAGGGAAAAGCATAACAAACAGCTAATGTCAAAAACCACTGAACAGCAAACCTGGACAAATCCAAAGAGAGGAATCCACATTTACTGAAGGACAAAAGATGTGAATGAATGTACTGACATACTATGTTCCTGGATGGAACTACTTAATACTCCATCCTCCATTATTTCTCATATAAGAATTTAATATAATTTAAAAAAAGAATGAGAGTAAATTATGATTATTATTACTAATTAGAAGTAACTTAGCAAACACCTAGACAAACATGCCCTACAGTAATGTCAAGTGATCAGTCGTTTTTTTTAAGTAGGCTCACTGCCCAGTGTGGGGCTTGAAGTCATGACCCTGAGATCAATAGTCACATGCTATACCGACTGAGCAGGCCAGGCACTCCCAAGTGATCAGTCTTCTTGGTGTCCCTTGCAGTGGCTCTTAGGTATCTTGGTATAGATACTACCTGCCTAAATAAGGTCTTTAACTTTGTGTTTTTCTAAGTACTCAGAATTGACCAAGTTATTCACGACTATTTCACAACAATCAAACTCACAAAGCCTGATGTATTAACGAGACACTAAGAACATATATTCTCTGAATGCCTTAACTACTTTTGTTGGCAATCAGGAGTAACTGATAAAAATACATAATGGTTTGCTTCTGATGTGGAAGCATAATAGGATGAGGCTGCTTGAGAGGGTTATTTCATCCGAGTTACAGTAAGGCCTGGTGACTGGTTTCTGCCTCAGAACAGAGTACTTTTTGTTCATGTCTCCTCAATAAAACACCTGTTCCACTTGGCAGTGCTAGATAAACATCAACAAATTCTTCTTCTTTGTGTTCCCTTTTCCAAACTCCAAGCCCACCATTCCCTATCTAACACAAACTGGTTTTCAAGCGATTTATAATATATTTAATTAGATTTCTAACCTTTCCAAAGGAGCACCTGCTCAGTACTCAAGTAGCTGGCAGCTTCTTTATGGATCGTTACACTAAAATACTGGGCATTTCTTAGCAGGGTAGGGAGACTCGTCAACTGTGGCCACTTTCATCAGTACCTTTGTTTAAACGTGGATTGGTAGATTATTAATTTACAAAGCTCCCATAGTGTTGGAGATGACCTAATTTCACCTCCATTTTCATTAAAAAAAAAACCTAAAACTAACTCTCAGTAAGGTCGAAGTAGATTTAAAAATCACTTGACTAGATGGAGAAAGGATTATTAAATCTGTTTAACTATCCCGTTTGCTATACTTCAAAACCCAGTCAGAAACAAGGTAACGGTCACTCGCTCAAAGGAAGCCTAACTGACCACTCTTCTAGAAATCTTGTATATCATTCCTTAAATTACGTCCGCGAGAACAGCTGTTTCAGCTTTCCACAATAACCAGAAGTTAGAAATCAGTGGTGACAGATTTCTTGAGTTCAGTGAGTACCTAATGAACTGACCTCGACCATTCCTGCCTCAGCTCATTAAGGGTGAAATTTCACTAGGTCAGCCGCGTTTTGAGGCCTTTCCAAGGTGCCCATGATTCATACATGTTGAGGTCGCAGGTATACTTCACAGTGGGCATCGCAGTCACAGAATCTGATCTCTGGCATCTGGTAGCGTGCGAGGATGCCGAGGGGCCTAGACGGGCCCAGAGGGCTTTCTTGCAACTTTAATGGACAGGTGAGAAAAGTGCGGTTTTATACAGGCACTGGAATTAAATGAATTCGTGAGAGCAAGCCGAGAAGCCTACGTGGGGGAGGGGAAAGAAGCGCGAGAAGAAAGAGAAGAGCCTTCTCTCCGGTGACGCGCGATCACGAGGCATTCTCCCGACGTGGGCGCTCACTATTGGCTGAGTCCGAGCTG
>NW_027551572.1:10688097-10718133 GCF_008692635.1 Crocuta crocuta
CGTGTCGACCGTCCCGCGCTCTGCGTTGAGACGGGCGGTGGGAGGGGGAGGGGAGCGGGCCTTGGAGGCCTCCTGGGGGCTCTTCGCCCCTCCCTGCCTTCTCCTTCGGCTGCACAGGTGGCCCCTTGGATGTGTTTTGTGGCTGGGGNGGGCCGCAATGGCCGCCGCCTCGCTCCGTCGCGGGGAAAGAGAGCGCGGGATTGGAAGGAAGCGGGAGGAGGCGGCCCGGCAGAAAATGCCACAAACGTTCTCGGGTCTTGGGGCCTAGTGCTTTCGCTGAAGTTCTGCCCGCGCGTTTCTAGTCCTTTCAGATCTCTCTAAGGCGGCGAGAATTTAATTCTCCTGTTTTTTTCTTCGCAGCACCCAGTTGACAGTAATGAAAATTTTAAAAGTTTGCTGCTTTAAAATACTTACTGATCTGCCATTCTTGCTAAAGTTCTTAGAATTATACATATTTTCGCGCCCTGTGGGTTGGCAGTGGTTGTAGTTTCTTTGATTTTTGCTGTAGAGGACCACAACCACAGTTGAATTTTTCCTGTTTGAGATAATTTTATGTGGGTTATAATTTTTTTGTCTTTGTTTTGTCGATTAAATGTAGTTAACCAAGACTGAAAAGATAAGGCAACGTGAATGGTGCTGTAGGCTATTAATCATTTAACATTTTTTTCTAGCATGTGACAGTCTTTTCATATTAAATGCCTTAACATCTCTACTTTGGAAGACACACGAAGACATTAGAATGTAAATGTGAGCCCCTTTATTTAAGGACTTTGGATGGACTATTCTTAATGCATGCATTAAGTGGCAGTTCATGTAACTTAAGGAATTAATTAAATTGCAAAACAATTCAGGCCATATCCTAATCTTAATTTTTTTAAATCTCATTTCCTTTCAATGTGTTCCGTTCTTGTCAACATTATAGATTACATTTAATATAACTTGTCCTTTTTGTGATCTTGTGTTTTTGAAATTTTTGCCATGTGATAGAACTGCAGATGCAAATTAGTTATAGGAAACTATCAAGGTCAATAGTAGGTTTCTTTTGGTAATTTTTGAAGAAAGAATGCTGGTTTAGCCTGGTATTGAGGAATGCCTATTTTAACATCTTGATTTTTCTTGAAGCCGATGAATTTTTAAAAATTTACCAAACAGGACCTTTGTTATATTTCATAGTATTGTGGTTTAAAATTAAATGCTTGAAATGTAGACTGAGGAGGGAAGGCATGGATGGAATACTGCTTCTACAACACAGTAGCAACTTCTAAACTGTTCCCAGATACTTTTAGTTGAAGTCTAAAGTTAAGGGACTTTTGATTCTGAAATTTTCTTGGACTTCATTGTAGCTGAATGATGTTGGCATTTGAAAGGCTGGCTATAGAATTTTTTAGTGTTGGTACCTTTAATCAGTTGATGTGTGATCTTACTGCAATTTTTAATTGGACCAAGTGTTAATGGTACAGGAATTTGATGTGTTTATTATTTATAGCCTATTAAAGACTTGTGCACCTTAGCGATTCACCTACTAGAAGAAATAATTAAAATGTATTTGTTTTCTCAGGGACATGATCCAAAGGAACCAGAACAGTTGAGAAAACTGTTTATTGGTGGTTTGAGCTTTGAAACTACAGATGATAGTTTAAGAGAACATTTTGAAAAATGGGGCACACTTACAGATTGTGTGGTAAGTTAACTGAACGAACAAAAAAGGTGGGTAAGGAGTGTGGGACCTGTATAGATGTGTTTCAGTACTTTAAAATTTCTGTTTTGTAGGTGATGAGAGACCCCCAAACAAAACGTTCCAGGGGGTTTGGTTTTGTGACTTACTCTTGTGTGGAAGAGGTGGATGCAGCAATGTGTGCTCGACCACACAAGGTTGATGGGCGTGTAGTGGAACCAAAGAGAGCTGTTTCTAGAGAGGTATTTTGATAATACTATGCTGCATAACAGGCAAAATTGTTGAGGATTTTGAATTTGGATTTTGACATGTATTTTTTTATTTGCAGGATTCTGTAAAGCCTGGTGCCCATCTAACTGTGAAGAAAATTTTCGTTGGTGGTATTAAAGAAGATACGGAAGAATATAATTTGAGAGACTACTTTGAAAAGTATGGCAAGATTGAAACCATAGAAGTTATGGAGGACAGACAGAGTGGAAAAAAGAGAGGATTTGCTTTTGTAACTTTTGATGATCATGATACAGTTGATAAAATTGTTGGTAAGTAGAAAATTATTGGAAATTGAATGAGAAAACAGAAAAGGTTCCTTTGTGCTCTTCTAGATTTACCAAATGGCTTATCATTTTGTATTGTGTTTCATAGCATATAAAGCATATGGTTCAGTTTTCATAAATGACTACACCTGTGTAACCAGCATCCGGATCAAGAAATGAACATTATTAACATTCCAGAACACTCCCTCATTTCCACTCAGTCACTACTTTCTTACTGATATTTTAATAAGTTTAATAAAGGTTATCATTTATATGTATTTTTCCAAACATCAAATAACTTCTGTTTGTTTGTTTGATTAAAAAAAAATTTAGTTCAGAAATACCACACTATTAATGGGCATAATTGTGAAGTGAAAAAGGCCCTTTCTAAACAAGAAATGCAGTCTGCCGGATCGCAAAGAGGTGAGTACAATAATGTATATACACACAATAGAAGTGAGAGGCGTTTGTAAAGTTTTTAAAGATCTTCTTTTCCCGTTTTAAAGGTCGTGGCGGTGGATCTGGCAACTTTATGGGTCGGGGAGGAAACTTTGGAGGTGGTGGTAATTTTGGCCGTGGTGGAAACTTTGGTGGAAGAGGTAAGATAGTTCTCTTCTAATGTGTCTACCTAAAATTAATTGCTAAATTGAGTATTTATTTTTAATTCATACCTTTTCCTCAGGAGGCTATGGTGGTGGCGGTGGTGGCAGCAGAGGTAGTTACGGAGGAGGTGATGGTGGATATAATGGATTTGGAGGTGATGGTAAGTTTTTAACTGTTCGATGTTTTGACTTTATGTACTTTATTGGACGTTAAGCATTTGTTTTGAATTTTAATTAAAACTTGCGTGCTTGCCATTAAAGTACGACTGTCAACTAATGATTTAGGAGACCAGATTTATTTTTCCCTCTAAACATTTAACAGTAGTTTTCTCTGGTTAATAACATTTATTGTACTAGCAGTTGAGCCAGATGTCTCAGTGGATACTGTTCACTATTTTCTTTAGTGAACTTTAACTTCAAAAAGCTAGAACAATTTTTAGTATGAAAAGATAAATATTTAAGCTTTTATCTTAATTCTCACTGGCCTAGGTTTTTGATGCTGTGTTAATGTGGTATTGCCAGCCTTTAGAGTATTAGTCATTGGTTTATTTTTCAGTTAGTTGGTGGTGATGTAAATCAAAGTATAATAAAAATAAGATCTATACATTTGTGTTTTTTGTGATTCCCTTTTTTTTTTAGGTGGCAACTATGGTGGTGGTCCTGGTTATAGTAGTAGAGGAGGGTATGGTGGTGGTGGACCAGGATATGGAAACCAAGGAGGTGGATATGGTGGCGGTGGTGGAGGATATGATGGTTACAATGAAGGAGGAAATTTTGGAGGTGGTAAGCTTTTACTTGTTTTAAATACTCCTTATTATATATAGCTCATTAAGTTGATTTTAAAAAGTATTAAAGTTGTAGCATTTGGTCAAATCATAATGTTAGAAAGTACTCAAATGATGGGTGATGAAACTGAATTTTCTTTGCTGTCTATTTAGCAAGTTGGTAAAATGTGTTCAACTCTTACGTAATTGAAATGGACATTTTGTAGTAATGTATTTATTGCCAGAATTCCTTCTAGGCACTTTAAAATTGGACAAATGGGAACTGGAAATTGAATGTGTAGACACATTGAAATGAATCGGTTGTCTTCAGGTTTAGGTGACAGTACTATATTGAATTTTAATGTCATAGGTGCATTTCAGAAAAGTTTCCATCATAATTCCATGATATTGTATGTGAAGAGCTTTGTTACAGATACATTAAGTTTTATTAGAGTGTTAATGTTTCAACAGAAGGTTTTTAAGTTTTTATTATTTTAAGTTAATTTAACTTTCAAGTAAGCTCTGTGCCCAGCGTGGAGCTTGAACTCAAAACCCCAAGATCAAGAGTTGTATACTCTCTACCCATTGGGTGAGACAGGTCACTTCAAAGATTTTTTCTTTTTTTTTTTTTTTGGTTAATTTTAGAGAGGGGGCCAGAAAGCAAGGGAGAGAATCTCCATGCTGAACGCATGGAACCCCATGTGGGCTCCATCTCAGGATCATGAGATGATGACCTGAGCCGAGATCAAGAGTCAGACGCTTATTGGATTGAAGCACCCATTTTTTTAAATGATAGCTCATTTACAGTATGTTCTTTGTCATTGTACTGCATCAGAATTAGAGTGAATCAAGCGCACTTCTGATGTTAGTGGTATGAAGGCAAGAACAGGAACTGGGTGTAGCATCTAATGTGGACAAAAGATAGCACCTATCTACATAAAAATTTTTCTGGACCATCTTCGCTCTGATTTCTCCTCTCCTACTGCCTGAGGTCTGCTAGTTGGGCCTCTGTTGGTGGTGGAGTTGGTAGCTCTATAAACTGTTTAAGAAAAAAACGGGTTGCATTTTGAGTGTTACCGAGTGTGCTAGCTGTCATGATATATACATAAGTTAAAAGAGGAAAATTGTGTAGGTCAACCACAAACAAAACTTTTGTAATTTCAGGTAACTATGGTGGTGGTGGGAACTATAATGATTTTGGAAATTATAGTGGACAACAGCAATCAAATTATGGACCCATGAAGGGGGGCAGTTTTGGTGGAAGAAGCTCGGGCAGTCCCTATGGTGGTAAGTACTTTATTTTTACTTTTCTGGTTAAAGTTTTTTTCATGAACTTCTTAATTTAAAAATTTATACCAATTTTTATTAAACAACATGTGTATTTCTAGGTGGTTATGGCTCTGGTGGTGGAAGTGGTGGATATGGTAGCAGAAGGTTCTAAAAATTTTCAGAAGAAAAGGGTAGGTATCTTTAAATTTTTATCATGATGATAAAGAATATGTGGAACTGTTCACTGAGTGTAATAATTTTTTTATCCTGTATTATTCAACAGGCTACAGTTCTTAGCAGGAGAGAGAGCGAGGAGTTGTCAGGAAAGCTGCAGGTTACTTTGAGACAGTCGTCCCAAATGCATTAGAGGAACTGTAAAAATCTGCCACAGAAGGAACGATGATCCATAGTCAGAAAAGTTACTGCAGCTTAAACAGGAAACCCTTCTTGTTCAGGACTGTCATAGCCACAGTTTGCAAAAAGTGCAGCTATTGATTAATGCAATGTAGTGTCAATTAGATGTACATTCCTGAGGTCTTTTATCTGTTGTAGCTTTGTCTTTTTCTTTTTCTTTTCATTACATCAGGTATATTGCCCTGTAAATTGTGGTAGTGGTACCAGGAATAAAAAATTAAGGAATTTTTAACTTTTCAATATTTGTGTAGTTCAGTTTTTCTACATTTTAGTACAGAAACTTTAACAAAATGCAGTTTTGAAGGTGTTTCCTTGTGAGTTAACAAGTAAAGAAGATCATTGTTAATTACTATTTTGTATGAATTTTGCTAAAGTTAACTGTAAAGAAACACCTGCTGACTTGCAGTTTAAGGGGAATCTATTCTCTGCATTTCCAAACCATGAAATGAATGGGCTCTGACATGTGGAGAGAATAGATATTTGTATGTTTGCAATGTGTGTTTTAGATAAATAGAATTGGGTATTTAAATTAGCATATTTGTGAATTTAATAGCATTAAGATTTACCTTCAAATGAAAAAAAATCTCAAAATTCCTATTTGGTTTTTGTGCATTTTATTTCAAAATGTAATCTCATGATTTCAGTGTGTTAGCTTTGCTGACAGTCCTAGCTGTGTTTAGAACATCTCCATTCTACATTCACCTTGGTCACATGTGAACTGCCATAGTTTAATTTGGGTGTAAAGAATGTCTACTGCCCTCCGTTTAAACTCTAGAAAGGGGTGGTGGATGTTTTCCCTTTCCCTTAAAAAAACCATTCTTAAAACCTTTTGAAAGTAACAGGACCACTAAGCCTGCTGTATCTGAGCAAATTAGTGGCTACTCTTCCTCCCCCCCCCCTTTTTAAAGCACAAGAGGCCCATAAGTCTTCAGTTATTTTCCTTGGTTTAATATATATCTATTTTTTTGATACAAGCTTTCAGAAGCAAGATAATAAAAATCATGCGTTGTTGAACCCTTAACTGGCTGGCATGCTTTCCTGTGTGTACCCTGTATATTTTACTGGATAAAACCAAGGACAGTCTGGATAAAATCATCCCAAATGACATATTACAGTAGAAGTGTAGCACAGTTGCTTAGTACCAGCTTCTCACTTCCCAGAGACCCAAATTCGAATTTGAATAGTCCGTTCTTGCTCACTTAAAAATCCAGAAGAATACACTGTTATTCCATATGTATGCTTGAACATAAATTGTGTTGGTATGAGTTAACAGTTTGGTTTGGAAGACCCTGGTTGAGAAGAGTTTTAGATAAGGTCATAAATATAAAAACCAATGTCTACTGTTGTGCGCCAGCTAGTGCTTACAATTTCATTCGAGCCCTAAGTATGTGCTCTGCTGTTACTCTTTTCTTTGGCAGTTGAACATTGAATTCGAGATTTCTTATTTTTGTTTTCAGAAGTACTAAGCAAAACAAGCAATAAAAAGGGGAATGGGGCGTGCTAGTGTTTGAATATGCTTTCTTGTTGCTCTAATTCTGTGCCTCTGTGCATTATTAATATTTGGATGCATGCAATGCCAGCATGGAAATCGGTCTTCACAGATACTGCAGTTTTCCAGAAAACACTCACAAACCAATAAATGTAACAGAACAACATTCCATTTGTTAATGGACATATGTGAATAAGCAGCGTAGAAAATAGGCTAATATTAGAAAATGGTTAAGTCTTTAACAACTTCAAATGTGGTTATATAAATGGACACTGTCAATGTTCATAACTTAAACCTGGGTACCTGGTCAGAGGAATGCTTGGGAAACATTTTATTAAAATTGAGCTAAATTGTCTCAAGTTCTTTTATTCATATAATAAAGGTTGAAGGAATGGGGGAGATTGACATTTCCTGTTTCTATGTTTGTGAAATTGTTTGACACAACCTTGACAGTATCCTTAAATGGCATATGAGGTTAATTGTACTGTTAACAAACTTTCTATGTTCTGGAACTAGTTTAATAGTGCAAATACTTGAAGTAAGTTGATGTTTGCAACCTATAAGCAGGTGAAATCTGTGTATGTGACCTGTTTATAAGTTGTATTAGCTTAGTTCTTGTGAACAGTGTGGAAAAGTAAGCCATGAGGAGAGCGATTTAACCAGCTTTAAAGGACCTAAGATGTGCATTTTAAGCACAGTGTGGATCAAAGGAGACTCACTAAGACAGGACTTCAGCAGCCTTTTGAGTATGGACAAGTCAGCATAAATAAAGAATGACAAGGCAGCAGCAAGAGCTTCAACTACAGAGAAGTGAAGGCATAAGATACTATGATGATAGTGAGCAACTTTCCAAAAGCTAGTTAAATCTGCTTATTACAACTGAAATATTGAAGAAAGTCTAGCAGGAAGGAGCTCTTCGCCTTTTGGAACATCAATGAGATAGTTGCCACAGTCACTAGGTCTAGCATTTAGACCTGCAAGGAAGGGCAATAAGCATTAGGTAAGGCTTGAATTTGAATTTTTTCACTAATTAAAGAGTGATTTTTTGTAAAGCAAGGTAAGAGTAATCTTTTTGATTTGCAGGTTGAATGAGAACCCTACTTGCCTAAATGAGGAATGTCTTTCCTACCATCTTATATACGAAGGTTTCTGGCTGGGTAAGGTTTGTAGTTCACAGTAAAAGCTCATGACACCATTTGTTTCCCTACAAATTTCTATGACATTTTGAAACTATTAGGTACATTGACAAAATTACTCAGCTGAATATTTTAGAACCGCATCCAACACATTTTAAACAGCTTCAGGCCCTACAACAGCCATGAATATTTATCTTGAGTCAGATGTGGCCCC
Organism: Crocuta crocuta; assembly: GCF_008692635.1. NCBI lineage: Eukaryota > Metazoa > Chordata > Mammalia > Carnivora > Hyaenidae > Crocuta > Crocuta crocuta. The sequence continues at coordinate 10,696,194 of NW_027551572.1, forward strand.
ATGTACACAATTCATTGTTGGTGTCTTTAGGATAAGGTTGATTTTTGATGAGTAACCTCAAATTTTGTGAAGTTTTTATAATAAGCATGACACTTGTAACAGAAGCATTAAGCTGCTAATCCTCATTCCATGAAAAACACCTTAGAATGAACTTTCAGAATTGTCAGGTGATAGAAAAATGGTCTTCATTCAAGTGGTCTCATAAGTTCTCTTGCATATAATCCAGGGAATTACCTGAACTAATATATACATTTGGGTTCTTTTGTGTTTTAACCAGTTAACCAGAAGTAGTAGGGGTCCTAATTATGCTAATATTCCCTTAAAAGGTTTCTCAAAGAGTAATTAAAATATTACTCAATTAGTATTTAAGTCAGTTGCTGATTATTCATAAGGGCTATTATCACTATCCCAAAGGGCTTATTAATTGAATTTGAGGGGCTCTTGGCTGGCTCAGTCTGTATAGCATGTGACTCTTGATCATGGGGTCATGAGTTCAAGTCCCACGTGGGGCTTAAACTTCCAAGAAAATTGAGATTTGATGTTTACGTACTTTGGGGGGAAAAACACTTGGGGAACAGGCTTTTAAAACAGTTTCTAAAGTATGAAATTAATACATAGGTGTAGTTTTGCCAGAGTTTATTCTCAGAAAATGACTGGTTGGTGTTTCTCAATCCAAATCAGGACTGAATTTCCACACATAAATAATGAAGTGTTGAAGAGGTAATAATAGCCTTTTAATTTTCTTTTAGCGTGAAGCACATTACCCAATATAGGTAACATTTTTTTTTAAGGCATTGTTCTTTACAGTCCATCTCCTTTCTTATGAAATAAAATGATTTTATTTAAATGTAGTTCCACTGTCATTTCTGAAAAATGTGCTCTTCAGTCATAACACCAGTAAGCCAAATAAGGAAGTCCTAGAAGGAGGGAAATGGTTGAGCCAGACTGTTTTAACGGATTTTGTCAAACTAACTTACAGATTATTGCTTCCCACACTACATTAAAAAAAAAATGCCTCATGGACACTCAGAAAGTTCTAAAAAAGAAAACCTGGTACTAAGGATCATTTGTTAAGGAACTGAACGGTTGGAATAGGCTTGGTTTTAAGAGTTCTGGCATGTTACAACTTGAAACATTTCTAATTAAGGGACATTATCTTGAAGTTCCAATAATTGAATGTCACAAATAGGGGAAATAAGTTAATGGCAGGGGTAATGAAAGGATTGTTAGCCTATATAATACTCAAGATTACTTTTAAATTTCAATGTTTTATCCTGATTTTTAAGACTTAAGAGGTGGTCTGTAATGGATTCAAATGTTTCATTTGTAGTATAACGAAATGTTTACAGAAAGATAACTTTTTCATTAAAATATTTTTAGAAATGTGTGTGTTGTTTTGTTGCTTCAGTGTTTGTGTGATTTAAACACTAGGTGAATATTACATACTTGATTACTAATAAAATAATGGGAAACTTGAAATGAGCTTTTACATAGCAGTTAAAGATACGGGTTTTCTTCAGGGGGAAACATGTGACACTGGAAATGGGGATGGAAAATAAACTGAAAGCCTATTAGGGATTTAAGTCTTGAATACCAGCCTATGAGATGCTTCGGTGATGAGTGAGGAAACAATACAGTTAAGGACTTAATGTGACTAAGTGAAAAGAAAATTGGGAAGAAAGATAAAAGGGTTTCAGCTGTTGAATGAGTTGGGTTTCAGTAGATGGGTTGAGTATTCTGTGTGAGGGTAGGCTGGGAGAAAAGTTCAAACTGCAATACTGCATTTTAGTCCAAATGAAGGTAATAATCTTGTTAAAGCAATGTTAGGTAGTTTTAAGAATTGTGATTTTTAGGAAAACACTAGCGCAAATATTTGGAGTCTTCATTTTAATAGCTGTTACGAAACTTGTTAAGTAGAAGGTACAGCCATGTAAGGAACTCTAGCTGTTAGGATTGCAACACATTTTGCTTGGGTTCGATTTCAACACTGGTTTCATGGTATATGCAGTGGTCTACTCTGCAGCAGGATGTACCTTATAATTTCAGTATGACACTTTTTAAAGGACTTGTAATGGCAAGGGTGCATTGAACTGCATTCTAGAGGTTAAGTGGGTACCACACTGAAAGGTAGGAAATAGGAATTTGCCCAAGATACTTCTAAAATGTTTTGGTAAGTGGATAAATAAGTACAAGGGTGTAAAAAGCAAATATGAAATGGTTGCGTTTCACCAGATCTATATAGCCATATGTTAAAAGGGCCTATAATGACAAAAGAGGAGTTCTGGCAAATGTTACTAGTTAACATTTGGAAGTTAAAATGCAGGTAATTTTCACTTTAAACAGCCTATACTTTGTTTATAGAAATGTTGAGTAAGCTTTATATATACTTATGAAAAGAACTCTTGATAGGTGGTCTATTTGGATTTAAACATTCTTTTTTTTAACCTTTAAATAGGTATTAGAATAACGTAACTAGGTTTTTGTTTCTATATATCAAGTTTAATTGTCAGTAAAGTATGTAAATACAGAACCTAAGCTGTTTTGTGAGCTTGGACAAGTTATTTGGGGTTTCTTTATGCATGCTACCCGTTGGCAGTTTGATGCCAACAGACCCCTAGAAATCTTGTTTTAATACACATTTAAATATGTAGAATTAAACATTACTTTGGAAATAGTAATCAAAATTTGACTTCGTAATACATGCTTTAAATATTAAATGAGGCTAGTGGGGTCTGACCTGTGACATAAGTTCTAATGCATGAATGGTATTTAGAAATAAGAGCAGTAACCTGCTTATGTTTAACTGATGGTTTGCTGCGAATGCTGTTGTGGTTTGTTGTCTGTAGTGTTGAAGGAAATGTTAAATTCGTTAACTGTTAGTAAAAAGAAGCAACTTTCTCCAAGAGAAGTCTAACTTAAATTCTATTTAGATTAAGAGCTGTTTTTACCTAATAACGTTTTTGTAAAGTGGAGATAATACCCACCTTATTAAGTCTAAAGGTTAAATCTGATACTGGATTTAAAGAACTTAACCTGGGGTCTGGTCCGGCCTGGTCCATCGTCTCTAAAGATATTTTGGGTAATAATTATGGGTGCTTTTTAAATTAATATCCTGAAGAATACTTAAAATTTTAATGGGTTACAATAAAGTTAATTATGCCAGTGTCTTATGAGGTTTTTTTCCCTCCACTCCTCGAAGCTTTTGTGGTTAAATATTTCTTAGTTCTCTTGGGGTGCCTTTGGTGGCTCATCGTTTAGGCGTTGGTTTTGACTCAGGTCATGATGTCTCAGTTTCATCAGTTGGAGGCCTGCATCGGGGTCTGTCCTGGCAGGGTAGAGCATGCTTGGGATTCTTGGTCTCCCTTTCTATGTCCTTTCCCACTCATTGGTGTTTCTGTCTCTAAACTTTAAAATTCATAAAATTAAAATCTAAACTTAAAAAACCCTATATTCTTGAAAAATTTCTCCAGTTCTCATGAAGAAACAAAACTGGACCTGTCCTGATAAGTATCTGTAAACTAGGGATGAGTTACTTTGTGTATGTTCTGAGGCTTAAAAACAAATACGGGTTAGAAGTGTAAGTTAACTGGAGTAGCCACTCCTTCCCTAAACATGGGCTTGAGAAATCTCAGCAAGAAAAGGTTTTTTTGCATAACAAATGCAGTATCGTTAAGATTTCTAAAGTGCTTTCTAGAAATCAATGTAAAAGGCATAGGTACACTTTTTTTTTTTTTGAAAAAAATCTTAAGGTTCAGTTTTGAGAGCGTGGGTGCAAGATGAGGGGCAGTGAGAGAGGGAGACCCAGAATCTGAAGCAGGCTCCAGGCTCTGAGCTGTCAGCACAGAGTCTGACATGGGGCCTGAACCTGTGAATCTCGGGATCATGACTTAAGCTGAAATTGGGTGCTTAACCGACTGAGCTACCCAGGTGCCCCCCGCAGAGGTACACATTTTAAAACTAGGAACTTGAGTTTAGTGTTCAAACAGTTGGATAGCCAAAATCTGAAGACCGTATAAAGCTCCAACTCAAGTCTAGATCAAGAGATAAAAATTAGGCTTTATTTTTTGTCATGATTATGTTAGGATTTTTGTATTGGGATATTTTGGTTCCTAGTTGTGCATAATCTTGTATGTTCACTATTTCATTTATTTTTAGAAAAATGAGTTGGGGAGGGGCAGAGAGAATCTGAAGCAGGCTCCACTCAGCACAGAGCCTGACTTGGGGGTCTGTCTCACAACTGTGAGATCACGACCTGAGCCAGAGTTGGATGCTTAACCTACTGAGTCGCCCAGGCACCTATTGATTGATTGTTTTTAGAGAGCTAGAGAGAATGTTTAGTACTTACAAGTGATTTTTTCAGATACTGTAAAAAAAAAAAATCATGAATCACCTCAATGAACTTGACTTCTGTCAGGCTAGAAGTCTGTTCCAGTCTGCACAGCAGTGCTTTTCATGCCTTGTAAGTGCCAGCCAATTCTAGGTGTTCAGGTTAGGGTGCTGGTAATGGATTCATGCCACACCCCCATAATTTTGTCTAAGGGTGGAGCACTTTAATCTTTTGTCTTGAGGTTGGGAAAATGACTCCTCCGGGGATCTCCCCACCAGCAGTTAAAGATTCTTGACTGTGTGAGACAGGCCAGCAGCACAATCTGAATGCCTACTACATCCATTAGTCTTTGAAGTCATTTTCAACCCTGAGCTGAACTTTGTCATTTGGGCCAGGTTTTCTTACTGGCTAATTTGACTTTAGTTTATTTCACTAGCAACTAAAAGACATCCTAATACCAGGCTAAGGAAAATGAAAAAAGGTCTATTGAGTGCTTAGTGAGCTCGGCACAGTACTTTCTGCATAGTAACAATAATTCTCGCTCTACAGATGAGGATATGAGCCTGAGTTATCGGCTCTGTCTTGAGTCATTTGGAGGTCATTTAGGAAAATGGCAGCAGCAAGCCCAGCCAATCTGCCTCTAGGGCCTGTGGACCTCTGCGTTGTAGCACTTACTCTAAATGTGTTTAATCCTCAAGAAGAATCTCCCATTACCCCCCCCTTTTTTTTTTTTAAAGCTTATTTTTGAGAGAGCGCAAGTGAGCAGAGAGGAATGAGAGGATCCCAAGCAGGCTCCATACTGCCAGGAGAGCCCAACAGTGGGCTTGAACTCCTGAACCATGAAATCATGACCGGAGCCAAAATCAAGAGTCAGACACTTGACTGACTGAGCCACCCAAACGCCCCTCAGTTCTTAAAAGATGTTGCGACTCCTTCTTCACCCAACAGCTGTTCTATCAGCAAGTTCTTGTAGTTCTACCTTTGAAACCTGCAGAATCCAGTGCCTTCTCACACCATTCCTGCTATCACTACTCTAGACCAAAACGACACTCTCTCCTGTATTTTAGAGTTTCCTCATCGGTCTTCTTCCTGCTCTAACCTTAACTTTCTATACGATTTTCAACACAAGGGTAAGGAAACGTAAAAATCAGATGTTACTCCTTATGTATGGCTCCCCACTTTCTTCGGGAAAAGCCAAAGTTCCTGTGAAGGTGTCTATCTGCCCTTTGTTTCTCCCCCCTCCGTTTTCAGCTATACACTTTTTTTGAGCAGCAGGCAAAAGTTTATTAGGGTGTAAGATTAGAAAACGAGAATAGTAGAACTAAGAAAGCGCTCTTTACAGAGAGGGGACATTCAAAAGTGAATGCTGGGCAGCCGTATAGTCCTTGTTTTTAAGTAGGCTTCAGAACTTTTGAACATCCTGTATCCTGTCTAATCCTCTTTTTAGCTAATGGGACAGGTCACTTTCAAATGTTACCATCTCAATAGGCTTTTACTGTTTGTAATCCTATTTTTGTTTTTTTTAACTGGTTTGAGAGGGAGGGTGAATCCCAAACAGGCTCCACACTGTCAGCAGGGGTGGGGGGCAGCTTGAACTCCTGAACTGCAACATCACATGACCCAAACCAAAATCAAGAGTTGGATGCTTAACTGACTGAACCACCGGGCGCCCCTGCAGCCCTAGTTTAAATTACAATGCTTCCTTTCTACTGGCCTTCCCTATGCTGGCGTGTGTAGGTTTTGCTGTCTTCATTCAATTCCAGGAGGACTGGGATTTCTGTTGTGTTCTGTACTTTAAAAAATACCTAGAACATGGTAGGCATACCTGTGTTGATGTGAGTAAAATGAATGTTTTCATGTCAACAGATTTTCCTTGGTTGAGATGTGTTTGCTATTGAAGAGCTAAACATGTTCTTGATGTACTTTATTCCTTTAGATCTCTGGGACCAGAAGTTCAGTATAAAATGCTTTTCGTATTTCCAGTGAATGGAAACATTCTGAAAATGCAAAATTCTCTAAATATGTTAAGTGTGTTATTATGGAAAACACTGTGAATAAACTCAAATGAATTCCAAAGATAATTTAACAGCTGTAATATTCCTTTATTAGTACCAGCTTTTCAACTAAATTGGTTTTTGCCAGAGCTAAACAATTTAATATAAAAAATGCCTTTTTTTGTTCATACAGTATTTATAAAAAAGTACATAGTGGTTAGTTTTGCAATTTGCTTTTAGCCAGATGTCGTATCATATAAATCTATGAACGTAACAAATGAGATAAGAACAGTATAAATAAGTTTTTGTAGTATTTACACTTATACAGGAACTAGCCCAAATGATGTTCTAAGAAATTAAGTTCGCAGTTAAAGTGAAACTACTGATTCAGCATACTGATGACTTATTTTAATGCTTTTTTAAAGTTTATATTTATTTTCTACACTACTTTTTTTACTGTAATTTTGCATAGAATTACTTATAAAGTATATTTTTGCATTTCACATCACAGTAGGAGCTTTTAGTATAACAGTACAAAAAAAAAACAACAAAACCCAACAAAACCCACTAGAGCTCAGAAAAGGTCAGATCCTCCCAAATCTAGTTTTTCTTCACATCTGGCTTCTTACTTTTGGGCACAAGGAACACATTGCCATCTCTCGTTTGCTGCAGGGAGTATTCGCTAGGAGAGTAGGGCTTTCCATCTTCATCACGTAACATGCTGAAGACTTCAAGATATAGGGTGCTAAGTTGTTTTTTCAGTAGATGGAGGCTTTTGTCATTCTCGCCCTTTTCTTTGAGCAATTTTTCTTTTTCATCTTTCAAATGATCCAAATCTTGTTCCAGTTCCACTATATTTTCCAGTTTTCTTTTTCTGCAATTCTGAGCAGCCACTTTATTCTTACCCCGCCTGCGTATATCTCGAATTAATGCCAGTTGAGCTTCATTGAATTGCTCCTTGGACATCATCTCATTGAAGTCATCAACAGGGAGGTTAATGATCTTTTCAACAGGGAATGGGATGTGGAGAGCTTTGGCCCTTAGCTCATCTCTTGTGAGATGAGCCTCCAAGCGGCTTGAATGTTTGTCTTTTGTGAATGGGGTTTTTCGATGACCGGGACTTACAGGCAATTCTTTCTTGGGCGTGTTTTCACACTGGGCATCACGCACCGGAGTGCTGTGCCCTGGGGACGGTGACAGGGGTTGGACTGTATCTCCAGAAGATTGTACTGGCTGCGTTTTAGGACCATTCTGTTTGACACTCCCAGGGGCACTATCTATCTCTTCCATTTCAGAATCACTGAAGCCAAGCGGTGTGTCTCCATAGACAGAAGATTCCACTGAGTGTTCTGGTGATGCCAGCCCGGGACTTGTGTTCAGCGAAATGCCAGAGTCAGAATCATTGAATTCTGTGCTTTCAGGGTGGCTTTGGTTGAAGGCTTTACAAAGTGATAGATCAGAAACATCAATGGGCCCATTAAGAAGTTCAGAGAGTGATTGGCTTAAAGTAGCCGAGGAGGGCATGCTGTTGCTGCTACTGGGTTCTGCTATGAAAGCAGAATAGAATTCATCACCAAAATTGGTGTTTATTGTGGCATCTGAATTTAATGAGTTCACGGTCAACTGGCTGGAATCTTCTGTGGAGAGGATGCTGCTGAAAGAATCCTCAAAAGCACTGAGAAAATGCGGACTGCAGTTACCGACTTCTTTTTCCAGGGAGGGCATCGATGAGTAGAAATGATAATTGGTGTCAATATCTGTCATTTTGGTTTCTGGACTTGGGACCGTGCTAGTCTCAACCAACTTGTCATTTTGAATATTAAGACACTGCATAGAAAAGAAATTTTTACCAAATGTAAGTCACGTTAAGTATTTTTAATAGCTGATAATCTATATCTGATGGCAAATTATTTTATTTATTTACTTTTAAAGATTTTGTTTTTAAGTGATCTCTACACCCAACATGGGGCTTGGACTCACAACCATTAGGTTAAGAGTCACACACTCCACCGACTGAGCCAGCCAGGTGCCCCTGAGTGCAAATATTTTTAATAGCTGATAATCTATATTCGATGGTAAACTCTTTCCCCATCCCCATTCTTCCCAAGCTCTTCTGTAATTCAGATAATTCATATTTCTAACAGATATTTGTGTCTAAGCATAGGTATTATTTTCACAGTTCCCAGACCAGACTTCAGGTTTACAACTTGATCTTTTCTCAAGACATCCAGCCCATTTAACTAACAAAAGTGTACTTAAGTGAGCATGAGCATGGGCGGCAGCTCTCATGACTGATTTAAAGTTTATTTATTTAATTAATCTCTACATCCAATGTGGGGCTTGAACTCATGACCCTGAGATCAAGAGTTGCATGCTCTTCTGACTAAGCCAGCCAGGCGCCCCTCTCATGACTAATTTAAAAGCACCCTCCAATCTTTCCTTGATTAGGTGCCATATAAATAGTAACTGGAATAAATAATTTAAAGGCACTGAATATGAAAGTGTTTTTGACACTTACTGTTACTAGATCTCAGTTACCTGTAATTCTGGAATGGATAGTAGCTCCTCCCAAACTTGCTCAATGTCCTGCTGCATATTGTCTAAATCAGCAATGACTGACTGAGTGACAAGAGTCTGAGGTGACTGAGTCTGATTAGGAGCAATGAAGACTGGGTTCTCGATTTGGCTGGGAATATCAGGAACAAGTGACTGAAACGCAGCTGAAGAAACCTAGAATTGACAAAGCACTTATCTGTGAGTCTGCCAGCAACAATGGAGAAGAAGTACACTCCAGGGTACCATCACAACACCTTAAACTGGAATTGACCCACAATTCTGTATTTCTCTAGTTCTTACCACTTATGGCCGCTATTTCTATATAATGAAACAAATCTTTTTCCCCCCTGCCAAAGTGACTCCAAATTTACTCATTTTAGATTAATAACGTTTTAGCCTATGGATTTGAAGGTGAATTTCAAGGTAAGTAATAATCTTTTGGATTTAATTTGCATCTTCCTGTATAATATTTAGTATAGTGCTTTAAACATAAGAAATTTAGTAGAATTGTTAACTGAGCAAGTCTTGGTTTATTACCCAGCTTGCTTTTTACTCACCAGAATTTATTTCTAAGTTAGAAATAAGTATCAAATGAGTTACTTGTTTGCATGGTTAGGCAGAACCATGCTTCTGACTATGCAGGGAGAAGAGGTTTTGGTCTTGGATCGTGTAGGGGCCTTTTTTTTTTTTTAATTGTAATGTTATTTATAGGCTAAGGTTTCTTTGACAAAATTTCCTCCTAAAATATTCCTTTAATGGAGGCACACACACAGAATGTATTAGATCCAGCTGGGGAGTTCTGCCATTAACCAAGTGTTGTACCTCATTGTCATCTACAAATGGGAATGTCTCTGCCAAGAGCTGCATGCAGTCATCGAAGTACAGGGCATCTGGTTTGGGAATGTGGGCAACCTGGATAAAAAGGAAAGACATAAAAGAAGAGAAATATTTGTTCAGTGTCAATACAATGTTTATAATTCAGATAACCAAACATTTATCTTCTCTTCTTCTGAAAACAGTTTAGGGTAATATAGCACACAGAATCAAACAACCAGACTATCTGGGTTCAAATCTTGGCTTCCCCGATTTCTTGTGTGCTCCGGGCAAGTTACTGAAGCTCCTGGAGCTTCAACAGCCCATCTGTAAATAAAATGCTAGTGATCTGTACTACTGGCTCTACTACAGTCACTGCTGCCACTCACTCAATCCTTACAGGACATTTCCACAGCTTCCAAAGCACTTTCATGTAATTTCTGTCCTCTCAACCCTTACCACGACTCTCTGAGGGAATTCAGGTTTTGAACTCCTCGGGAGGCTGAAGCCGGGAAGTTGACTTGATATGGTCATGAAGACATAGTAAAAAGGCAAATCCGGAACGCCAGTGCAGATAGTTTAACTCTCCTATCAATACTGCTTTCTTAAACCCTGCCACACACCTTCCTAGGCACTGAGAATTCTGTACCTGGGAGTAGCTTGCAGATCCACTGGTTTCTGATGGGATGTGCTGGGCAGGCTGAACTGGGAGGAATTCACCGGTCTCTTCATCTAGTTGCAACTGAGCAAAAAAGGCTTTCTCTTGCTCCTTTTGGAGTTGCTCTTGTCTTTCCTTTTCAAGTTTTTTCTGTTTTTCCAGCTCATGCTCCTTTCGTCGTTGACTGAAGTCAAATACTTCTCGACTTACCCCAAGATCTATATCTTGCCTCCAAAGTATGTCAATCAAATCCATGTCCTATGTTTAAAAAAAAAAAAACAAAAACGAAAGAGAGAGACCATAGCTAAGATGGTTTTTTAAATGGCAGATAGCCTATAATTTATATTATGTCACTGTTGATGTTGGGGGATAGGGAAATTACAAACAATCTGAATGGGAACACAGATCCAATGTTCTGGAAGGGCACAGTTAATTCCATTCAATGAATCTATTCATTAAAAGAAAAAACAACCTACAAACACAGCCATCCATTCTAATCACTTAACTTGGATTATTAACGACTGGGTGATAGTAGAGGTCACTAAAGAGCAAAGTAACACGTTGCTCACTAAAGCTCTCGAATTAAAAGAAATCCCACACTTATTTAATGGAATATAGAGATCAGAGCAAGCACTCCAAGCCACTGGTTTATTATGAGACATGGAAAACATGGTCAAAATATGTGCAATTTTTTCTAAACCTCAGCAAATATCCAGTTTACGGGGGGTGGGGGAAAACTGGTTAAATATCAATCTAGCAGTTGTGAAATATCACCATTCTTTTGGTATTTCCTACATTGGAATACTTTTCCCCATTATTTCTTGCTACTCTTATCCCTGTGACTCACTTATTAAAACAATTTCCTCTCGATTTGAGTTTTAGCTCCTGAGGCATGAACAAATTGGTAAAGAAAAGTCCTAGCTAATGGTAATCTTGTGACCCATGGGCGAAGCAAGAGGCTGGTCCTTGGAAAAGGGGTAGTGCCCACTAGTTTCACTTCTGATAAATCACAAATAACCCTCTTAAAAAAAACACAAAGGAAAAAAAAAACATGGCTTCACGGAAGGTTGGAAGGTACTGAAAGTTTTAGATATGGGGAGAATCTTACAATGAGGGAATGGTTATTTTGATTTCTGTAACAAAGCTAGCCTAGGCACTACGTTCAGACTGTCCTAACCACAAAGGAGTCGAAAGCAATTTTTTTGATTTATAACTTTAGGTTTTGGAAAAGTCTACACAGGTAGGAAATCTAAATCATTTTCCATTTAAGAAATCATCTATAGCGAAAATAATAAAATGAGGTTGAGACTGGAAAAATCAAGACATGGAGGGAAGGCAGTTGAGGCCTGAAGGCCAGTACACACTATGCACAAACATCACATGTACTTTGGTTCATATGATGGCTGGCAGCACGGGGTTGCCCAGTGTGTCTAGCCTCTACTTTCTGCCTCCAAGGACAAAAATAACATGGCTGTTGCTTCACTGAGCGGTTAGGCTATTTTTACCCAACAAAGCAGGGGCACACCACCCACCCTAACGGCAGCACAGCTACATGGACAGCAGAGGCCATGGCACTCTAGCCCTGGTGGTAGAATCTTAAATGCTGTAAAGCCCTGATCGTGGGGTTTACCAGTATTCTAGCCTTGAGCAGTGTTAGAGTCTACAGCAAATAGAGGAGGTATAATTAGAACCGCATCTCTAGCTCTTTAGAACTGGCTCAAGTATACCTGTTTTTAAGCCAGCATTTATTAAAGGCTTTCTACATGCCAAGCATTGTTCAAAGTCCTTTTCATATACACAAACTAACCTACAAACAACCATATAAAGATAACATACATCCTATTTTTAAAGATAAAAATACTGAGGTTTAGAAAGAAGAGATACTGCTGGAAAGTATACAGGGATATGTCCTGGGCAGCCTCAGTCCTGGACCCAGGCTTTAACCACCAAGCTACACTAAAAATATAAAATCTGATCACTGGCCAGTGGTCCCCAGATTGGGCAGGATATAAAACCCACTGTCGTGTATATACTCCACTTTAGCATCTTGGTGATGTGAACAAGTGGCCAGTTTACAGAAGGCTGGGTTGAGCACATCACCTCAACTGCTTTCCTGGCCACCACAACAGAAAAGCAGCCACAGAGCATTTATTCATACATGGCTATCTCCTCAGGGAACTCCCCACTAACACAACACTTGAAAATAATTTCCATTTTAAAAATGACATTTCCATTTTAATGGACACGTTGATCTAAAGGTCATGCTGAATGAGAAAGGTTCAAAGTATTAGAAAGCCCTACTTTAAAATTCTGATTAGACTGGACCATATCTTCTTAGTGAATTTAGAACAGCAGGATATCCTATCTAGGCTTTCTCCAAGCTGAAGCTACAGGAGCTAGATATTAAGGAGGTGTCTGGTATATCCACACCCACTAAATGCTAGCACTAGAATGTAAAGGCGTGCGTGATCACATAATCTCAACTGAACTCCAGTTTCTATAATTATAAGACAGGCAGTACCTGCTCCTACCACCCCCCCCCCAAAAAAAAAACCAAAACAAAACTGATGCAGACGGTGCTCTGAGCTCTTCAGAAGATCAAAGAGAAATCCAAACACTCGTCCCTGCACCTCCGGGCCACTCTGACACATCCCTTCCTCAATTTCCCCAGAATGCCTCGGCAGGTCTTCTCCTTGTTAAGAGATCCCAGGATAAAAACCAACGTCCGGTTTTGACCTTTTCATAAAAGAACTGAAAGAACACGGAAGCAGTTTATGTTGCAAACACCTGCTCACAAATCAGACTATTCCAAAGGATTCCAAAGGATCCCCAGAACCCAGCAATTTCTAATGTCATTTACTCTGAAATTAACAGTGGCAGGTACATCAAGAGTTGATACAAGTCTATTCTTTCCTTTCTCTCCCTTTCCTCCCCACCAGATGAGATGCTCTAGTGGGTTCAGATGGTTTAGCTATAAACTTAGTATATAACTGTTCTATCCCTCTCCTATCATACAGATGTTGGTGGACCAAGTGAGATGTGAAAGAAATCTCTCTATACATAAAGTATATGCAAATGTTGCTATGCATGTTGACAGTGATGGTTCTAAGACCTGCTGTAATATAAGCAAGATCAAACTCAAGGCCAGTGGATAACAAAGAAGCTGTGGACCTAACTATAGTGGGAACCTGAAATAACATTCAGCAATGAAGCTAGTTGGCTCTTCCTCAGGGAGGGTCTGAAATGGACTACCTGGCTTGTGCAACATTAGTTGAAAACAAAAACAGTACCATACTCTTTTATGTATACTTTTATGTAAGCACGGATAGCACATATACCCATTCAACTGCCATTCAATTCCTGTTATTGACTACTCTTCGATGCACAGCCAAACGAATTTTTTAAAATTTCCCGTAACACGATCATAACAGGGGACCCTGATGGATCCTTACACACAAACAGGAAAAGTAAAACCTGAATCGTTTGGATAAGCTCTTGAGCGTCCTGTTCTCCTTCTCTGATTTAAAACAATGCTGGGCCCTAGGGAGCAGAGCAGCTCCTACTGCTCTAGCTTCATTGTCTCCACCAGGAGATGGATGCCACCAAAAGATGTTTCATGTGACAACATCTAATTGTTCTTAATGCAGGCAGCCATCAATGAGATCACAGGGGACCAAAACAGGTTTCAAAGTGTTCTCGGAGGTTTTCCTCTGTATTTTTTTTTAAAGTTTATTTATTTTGAGAGAGGGAGAGAGCACGCACGCGTGCACATGGGGGAGGGGCAGAGAAAGAGGGAGAGAAAATCTCAAGCAGACTCTGAGCTGTCAGCACAAGGGGCTCCACATCATAAACCATGAGATTGTGACCTGAGCTAAAATCAAGAATTGGATTCACTTAACTGACTAAGCCACCCCAGCACCCCTCCTCTGTATTTAAAGTTTATTATTTTTTTTAACTTTTAAAATTGTATTTTTTTATTTTAGAGAGAGAGAGTGAGCATCGGGAGAGGGGCAGAGGGAGACAGAAGCTTAAGCAGGCTCCACACCCAGCACGGAGCCTGACACGGGGCTCAATCTCACGATCCTAGGATCATGACCTGAGCTGAAATCAAGAGGACACTCAACCCACTGAGCCACCCACGTGCCCCTTTTAAAGTTTATTTCCATTTTACTATTTTTTTAATGTTTATTTATTTTTGAGAGAGAAACAGGGAGAGACAGAGAGTGGGGAAGGGGCAGAGAGGGACAAAGCAGGCTCCAGGCTCTGATCTAGCTTATAAGCACAAAGCCCAATGTGGGGCTTGAACTCACAAACAGTGAGATCATGACCTGTACCGAAGATGGATACTTAACAGACTGAGCCACCCAGGTGCCCCAAAGTTAATGTAATATTTATTGTTGCTATGAGAAGTATCTGAAAGACAACTTCGGCTTAAAAATAAAAGCAATGGTAGTTTTAACTACCCTGAATTCCTTAAAGAGATGGTCTGATCAAATTTCAAATAAAGCAACAATGGGTTTCTTGCCATGGCCTTAACATATTATACTCTGTTACTCGAGTTTTCACATCAACTTCTGAAGAAAAAAACCTGCATGGATTTGATGGTGTACGAAATATTCAAAGCTTTATATGCTGAAAATGAGAAAGGCAGAAATGTGTCCACCCAAGACTTGCTGTTGGGGAACCCCAGGGGCTAGGGACTGTTCTGTGCTCCCCTCACAGGCAATGAGCATTTCCTGCAAGGAATCCTGTGACTGGGCACATGACTTACTCCACAAATGACCCATCTCGGCCAGGCTCGTGAAGCATCTAAGAGGAAGTAGTCCGGGTGGAGCCCGTAACAAACGAGAACAGGACGCCGGACAGCGGGGAAGGGAAATGCCTAAGGAAAAGCTAAAACTGCTCTTCGGGACATAAAGCCAAGACCCTGAGAAAGAAGGGCTTCTTATCCCCGCCAGGCCCCCAAAAAGGAAGGCCACCTTGTAAAACGGCAGATCAGTAGAGTCTGGGAAGGGAGGCAGAGCAGGGGGGTCGTTTCCACCGCATTCCAACAGGTATTGCCTGAAGACTCCGGGAAAAACTTCCCAGGGCAACGCAGGCACTGGCTGGGAGCCTTCACAGACCATATGGAGCCACTTAGTATCTAAATTTTTTGTTGTTGTCCTTTAGTGATTCCTGAGTGTGTTGCAAATTATGCTGCTAGCTTGGCTCACACAAAAGATGACAATTTAATAAGAAACATAAATGTTTGACAATTCGCATTAAATCACCATCTGGTCCACGGAAATATTCATATTTAAAATGTATATATCATCATTTGCCAACTGTGTAATCTATTATGGGTTTTCTGGGGAATCTGAAGTTGGTTTATTAACTCATAGCACTTCGAAACAAACATCTTTGTTCTAGGATAAAGAAAAGAAGAAAGGCCTTGAACACTGAATCCCATATTAAAATATGTCTTCTGAGGCGCCTGGGTGGCTCAGTCAGTTAAGCACCTGACTTCTGATTTTGGCTCAGGTCATGATCCCAGGGTTCATGAGACCGAGCCCTGTATCAGGCTTTGCGCTGACAACTCAGAGCCTGCTTGGGATTCTCTCTCTCCCTCTCTTCCCCCTTCCTGCTCTTGCTTTCAAAATAAATCAATAAACTTAAAAAAAAAAAAAAAAAAGGTCTTCTGCAAGCCAATCTTAGTACCTTGAACAAACTAGCATTTTTCATGCTTAGATGATCCAAAATACGAGAAAAGAAAAGGCAAAAGATAGCACAACTTCCTCTTAAAGTAATTCTGTAAACTGAGGCTTTGGGAAAGTATTTGAAATGAAAACTATGATGGTTTCTATAATATATTCACACGTGTAAATGAGTCTTGCACCTCCCAACCCAGTGCCCTCCCCTCCCTCTCCCATCCTTTATTTTATCTTTAGGATGGGAAGGTGGAAGGAGGTTTGTTTTTAAAACCAAATTTCACCAATCAACTTTAAAAAGAAAAGCTGCAGAGACTATTAAAATATTGTAAGTAGAAAATAAAAAGCTGCTCATTTCCAAATTAAAAAAAAATTTAAGTTTATTTATTTTGAGAGAGAGAAAGCACGTGCCTTGCAAGCGGGTGAGGGGCAGAGAGAGAATCCCAAGCAGGGCTTGCACTGTCAGCGCAGAGCCCAACACGGGGCCTGAACTCTGGAACCGTGAGGCCAAGACCTCAGTCTAAAACAAGTGTCGGATGCTCATCCGACTGATACCCCCACCTCGTGCCCTTTCTCATTTCCAACTTTACTGTGTAAGAATGAATCAATGTCTCACACTACTCCATAAAATCATGTACTTTAAGTCTTTTAAAGTTTAATCCCCTGAGATCTCTCCTTCGTTCAAATATTAATTACTAACATTCAGAGTCTATGTTTGTTTTTGGTAATTTTTCCCCCATACATTTCAGTCTTTAGATTACGTCCACGCAGTTATTCACCTAAAAACTAAATCTGGTTTAGTATTTTTTCCTTAGAAGGTGCTCAAATATTTTTGAACAAAACCGGATGGAACATGAATCACATCCTACCGTCCCCTTAGAGTGTAAACCAAATAAAAGCTACAGGTGGTTACAAAAACAGCCAAGTACATGCTTGAATTTTGAAGAATTGAGCACATCACAAGTATCTCCTTGGTTCACATGTCACAATCCTTTCTAAATAAAGTAAAATGACACCGAGCAGGTGTATTTTTAAAATACATCTCACCGATGACGATTCTATTTCATAAATAGTTATCTGCCTTTTTCTCTTTGCATCTCTCCCACTGCTTCGTCATAGGAAGATACACAAAACAATGCCCACTGGTTTTTCAGGGAGCATTCTAGAGAAGACAAAGGACAGGTTATTCTTTATAGTTTGCTCACAGTCAAGCAGTTTTGGTTCTAGTGGACTGATTTGCTAACTTTTAAATATACTGCCGTAATAATTACCAAGTAGGTAACTAAAAAGAATCACAGAGAGAGAGAGAGACAGAGAGAGAGAGAGAGAGAGTGTGTGTGTGTATCTTTAAATATATAAAATCACAGAATGAAGGCGCCATAAATCTGTCAAGGCCAAGTGTAATTGTCACTGAGTTAATTTCTGTGTAACTACAGCTTCATTTTTAAAAATAACTGGCCCATAGGGGCGCCTGGGTGGCTTAGTCGGTTGGGCGTCCGACTTTCGCTTAGGTCATGATCTCGCGGTTCGTGGGTTCGAGCCCTGCGTCGGGCTCTGTGCTGACTGCCAGCTCGGAGCCTGGAGCCTGTTTCAGCCTGTGACTCCCTCTCTCTCTGACCCTCCCCTGCTCACGCTGTCTCTCTCTCTCTCCTAAAAATAAATAAAACAAAACAAAAAAAAATTTTTTTAAATAACTGGCCCAGTAAGCAGTTATATGTCAGCAGAGACTCCTAGTAGGTAGTAATGGTTACCATTAGTCCAAGTTTTCCTTCTAGAGAAATCTTACTAAGGATTATTTCCTTAATCTCTAACAACCAGCCATTTCTGACAGAATAAACATTTTCAAGCATACACCAAGAGATAAATTATTCAACAAGTTAAAACCTGAGATTACAAGTTTGCTATTCCTCGGGTAGTAGACCCATCCTTCCACCCTTGTTTTTCAACTCGGAAACAGTCCAGTTTCCTCAGTCTGGCACGTTACCATGTACAGACATTTTCACGGGCTGCTTCCTGTACACAAACAAGTTTCTCAGCAATGACTCAATCTAAGAAATACGATCCAGCCAGTTTACTGGAACTCTCACCCATTATGCTCGTCTGCAAGCTGCAAATATGATGCAGAGATAAAGCAAAACTGGTAAGTGAAGGGGCGCCTGGGTGGCTTAGTCGGTTAAGCGTCCGACTTTTGCTTGGGTCATGATCTCGCGGTTCGTGGGTTCGAGCTCCGCGTTGGGCTCTGTGCTGACTGCCAGCTCAGAGCCTGGAGCCTGTTTCAGAGTCTGTGTCTCCCTCTCTCTCTGACCCTCCCCTGCTCATGCTGTCTCTCTCTCTCTCCTAGAAATAAATAAAACATTAAAAAAACAACAACTGGTAAGTGAACTGAATAGGAACTTGCGACTGCTGATTTTCTCAAGAGGTACACAGCTGTTTAGCCAAAGAGAAATCAGAAAGGGCAGTGAATTTCCAGTAAGGGTAGGTGATCCCACCTGCTGGAAAAAGTGCACTGGCTCCAGCGTTCCCAGGAGAACTTTCACAGCTGGTCCCCCAAAGACTTCTTTTTTGGCGGTCTGTATTTGAGCGGATAATGCTGCCAGGCCTATGAGGGCTATGAGGAGTTTGCCAAGAGAATGGCTTGGTTGGATCAGCAAACTTCAGGATACAGTTTTCTAACCTTCCCCACTGTTTAACAAGCCGTGTATAGATTCAGTTCTGAATGCTGTCCTCCACACACGCAAGAAACTTTGTGAGGAAGTCTCCCATCACCATTAGAGTAATTCTACTGGAAAACAAACACACACACACACAGAGGCACGCTCCAAGAGGACCCTTGGTAGCACTGGGTCTGACCCTGGAGGTCAAACAGCCTGCCTGCCCATCCTGGTGTCCCTCCCTCATTCGGGGCAGCCACCGTGAGGGAGAGCAGTGCTCCGTCCGGCACGACCCAATGGCCCGGGCTCTTTACAGCCACTTCTACTACTTCTAAATGCCCTGTGTGATACTTTCCCCTCCTTGGGTCCTGCGTTTGTAAAAAGAAATTATTTATTTCAATCTTAAAGCTTCTTTTCAGATTTCACTGCCTACCGTTGGCTTTAGAAAGTAAGAATCAGGGTAGTCACCCAGGCTTGGAGGCTGAGGAAGTCCTTTATACTGTTTATTGCTACAAGCCAAAGACCTTGCATGCCGTGGTGGGGGTGGTGTTGAATATTAGACACACATGTATTATATACTGTAATCTATATAAACTGTCTAAAACAGCCTTTTTTAAAACTGTAGATTCTGTTAAAATACATCCTAAGGGGTCTGTTTAAGCTTTTTAGCGTGTACTCTTTTGAGAACATAAATATTTCAAGAAATAATAAGCCACTAAATGCTAAAACCACATTTTACTCAAATGGTGTGGTAGTTATCATAAAGGTGGTAGTTAAGATCAACAAGATTAGTGTACACACTGTCCTAAATAGAGCATCAGTCCCTCTACCCATCTAATAATACATATGTATAGAGCACTCTCTGGTACCAGGAACTGTGCTAGTTTCTGGGGACACAAAGATAAATAAGATAGTCTCTGATCTAATTTCCGACATGATGAGAGGTGTCTAGGAGCCAAGGCAGCAAGAAGGCAAGTGTCACTAAACTGCCCAGGAAGACCGCACAGAGGTCACAAGTGACAAAAGTACTAAAAGCACTTTTCACGACTGCATGAATGTCCTACTCAATAAGCAAGGGTTAAGCCTGGTTTCCAAAGGTCTAATCCAAGGAAACATTTGAAAGCAAAGGAGTTTCTAAAGATGGAGAGAACAGAGAATAATGAATACATCACCACTTACTTTATGCATTCTTGGTCTCCCCTCCCTTTTACTTTTAATTTCTTTTAACGTTTATTCATTTTTAAGAGATGGAGCACAAACGAGGGAGGGGAAGAGAGAGAGGGAGACACAGAATCCGAAGCAGGTTCCAGACCCTAAGCTGTCAGCACAGAGCCTGACGCGTGGCTCAAACTCACAAACAGCAAGATCATGCAACTGAGCCACCCAAGACCCTCTCTTGGTCTCCCCTCTTGATGGCGGCAGTGTTTTACCCCCTCTCCCTAGAGGCTCAGATCCTCCAGCAGGAGGAAAATTCTCACCACCCAGAGACTTCCTCCTCACATTTGGACTTTTCGGTGAGCGTGACTCATCTCAGCTGAGCTGCTGTCACTGCTAATGCCACACTGTCTGTCACGGAATGTTACAACTGGAAGGGACCACACAGGACTCACACAGACAGCCCCTTTCATTTTTCAAATAGGGAAATGGGCCAGAGAATGAAATGACTTGGCCCAAGGTCAGAGGTCAAGGTTGCCAAAACCACCTACCTCTAATTTACAACTCGTGTCAAGTTACTTGTCAGAGGGGGAAAAGATACAATTTTGACCCGTTTAAATTTTTAGATTAGCATCTCTGGCTGTACCTTGCCAGCCTGCAGGTACCCAACAGCTTCTATTACAGCTGGCGTTTGCCAGGTACTGTATGGTTTACAGGGTGTTCGCAAGTGGTATCTCATTCTAGCCTCACTGCAGTGGCCCGAGGGAGGCGGTTCATCTTCATTTAGGGATGAGCATATTGAGGCTTGGAGCTCCGAGCAGCGCTGCCGCAAATCACATTTCTGGCAAGTGGTGGAGCCAGGACTCCAACCCAGAAATAAGTGTGGGGCTGCCAGGCCCTTCCCCAGCCATGGTGCCGCTCCATGGTGCTCACGCCACACCAGGGAGAGGCCTGAAAACTGCTTTAGCCTCAGTGCCCTCTCCTGGGGTAGGACATGAAGACCTGGAAGCTGTCCCTCCCGACACTCAGACCCTCCTGTCCTGAGGACTCATGGGTAAATCAGGCCAACTTACTGCACAAGGAGAGGGCGGCATTGAAGTCTATCTTCCCAGAAAGACAATATTTACCCTGTACTTGATACGGTTATCTGGGCTTTCTTACAATGGTCTGGCTAAACTGTAAACTCCAGTAGGGCAAAATAATGTCTTTTTAACATAGATAACACATGTATATGTGGAAAAAAAAATTTTAATTGCAAAAGTAATCTAGTCACCCTTCCCCAAGGCAACTGCTGGCATTAATTTTTTTCTGTTTTCTTAGGAAGATATTCTATTAAACACACACATACAAATAGCATATAATCACAGTGTTCCACTTGCTAATGTATATTTTAGAGGCAGTTCTAAATCAAGGCATAGAGTTGTTCCATTATTTTTTAAAAAAAGATTTTATTTTTAAGCCATCTCTACACCCAACGAGACACTTGAACTTATAATCCTGAGATCAAGACTCACGTACTCCACCAACAAAGCCAGTTGGTGCCTGTGTTCCTTTTTCTTTTTTTTTTAAATTTACTTACTTTTGAAGGAGACAGAGACAGACAGAGCATTGAGCAGGGGAGGGGCAGAGAGAGAGGGAAACACAGAATCCGAAACAGGCTCCAGGCTCTGAACTGTCAGCACAGAGACTGACACAGGGCTCAAACTCATGAACCATGAGATCTTGACCCAGACAGAGGCTGGGCCAAAGTCAGATGCTTTAACTGACTGAGCCACCCAGGCGCCCCCTACCTCCCTTCCATTATTTTTAATGGCTGAGCAGTGTTTCAT
This sequence comes from Crocuta crocuta, assembly GCF_008692635.1. NCBI lineage: Eukaryota > Metazoa > Chordata > Mammalia > Carnivora > Hyaenidae > Crocuta > Crocuta crocuta. The sequence continues at coordinate 10,717,864 of NW_027551572.1, forward strand.
CATAAAGGTACACTAGAATAATATATTTAATAACATAATTATTTAATTAGTCCCTCATTGGGCTTTTAAGATATTTTGAATCATTTGCTATTACAAATTAATGCTACAATGAATATCCTTGTGCACAAATCATTTCATAAAAATGTGTGGAGACATCTATGGAATAAATAATTATAAGTGGAACTGCTGGATCAAACAGCACAGTTGAGCCCTGAACAACATGAGAATTAGTGGCACTGACACCCCCCCCCCCCCCCCCCCCCCCCCCCC
>NW_027551572.1:10718252-10854329 GCF_008692635.1 Crocuta crocuta
CGCAGTCAAAAATCCATGTGTAACATTTAAGCAGAAGCCTTACTGGTAACAAATGATAACACTTAATTTGTATGTTATATGCATTATATACTGTATTCTTATAATATAGTAAGCTAGAGAAAAAGTGTTAAGAAAATCAGAAGAAAGAAAAAATACATTTACCCAAAAAAATGTGTGTATAAGTGGACCTGCATAGTTCAAAGCTGTGTTGTTCAAGGGTTAACTGTACTTGCACTTACAATCATGATAGATACGGCCCGACAGTTCTACACTGTAGGGGATGTAACAACGTGTGGGACTCCCCATTTCCCCACTCGTGTGTCCTTCAGCGCTTGCATCACGGGCACACAGAACTCATATGACAAATACATACTAACTGTATAAGGTCCCCTATACTAATTCCGGAATCACTTCAAACCAGCCCCATCTCTCTCTTTCACAGTGAAACGAAGGCTACAGAGGAGAATGACCGTTACACAGTTGGCTGGCTAGCAAGCAGCAGCTCTTTCACCACCAGTCTATATTCAGCCTTGCTCCAGCCAGCTTAACTTTGGGTAGCACCTGTGGAGCCAGCAGAACATTTGCAGGAGCAAGAAGAGTAAAGGGTACGGCACAGACAGGGAAGACAGAGGCTGGGCAACGTCTCAAAAGCTGAAACACCAAAGCTTGTCAGGAAAAGTCAGTGCCTCTGCCTTTTGCACAGAAAAGGTAAATTACCAAGGGGAAGGGCAAGTCAGCCTGGCTGACCTATCTACCAACTCCCTAAAGACCAAAAAAGAAAACATTCTTTCTAGGGATGAGTCTTTCAGGAACAGATGTTTCTTGGTCATAAAATTACATTTACAGCACAGAACTGGCTAAGGAAAGCAGAGGGTGATCTTGGAGACCATACTCTAAACCCCAGGTTTATAAATGAGGTTCCTGAGGCCAAGAGATGCTAAGTGAGTAACCAGCCCCGTGTCCCATTTGATGAAGCAGACCCGAAGAGGTCATATGGTCAAACCTAACACAAATTAGGTTTTAAAGTAGACTTCTACTGCAAGTTCTATTACTTAAGACTCAAGAAATATTAGGAATTACTTTGAAAACAGAGCTTTACAGAACTGTTGTATGGCAATTAACCCTGCAGCCAAATTGATGGCCTATAAAACCCTGCTACTTGACCAATGTCTAATGTGCATTTTTCTGTACAGAGCTTTCCTTCCCCCACCCCCAAGCTCTAAATACCATGTGGTTTCCTAAAGACTGTGTCCCTGATCAATATAACAGAACTAAAAAAAGCCCCTTCAGGGGCGCCTGGGTGGCTTAGTTGGTTGAGCGTCCGACTTTCGCTTAGGTCATGATCTCGCGGTTCGTGGGTTCGAGCCCTGCGTCGGGCTCTGTGCTGACTGCCAGCTCGGAGCCTGGAGCCTGCTTCAGATTCTGTGTTTCCCTCTCTCTCTGACCCTCCCCTGCTCACGCTGTCTCTCTCTCTCTCCTAAATAAAACATTAAAAAAAAAAAAAGTCCCTTCAGGCAGATCATCTCTGCTACCACAAAAGCAACTCAGAACCAGTATGGTCCCCTGAGAATCCCCGAATCGTGGAGTCAAGGCCATGTACCCACTAAATGCACATTTCAAATTTGAAAGACTTATCTAAGGGTTCACCAAAATCAAGTGTGACCCAAGAAATAGTTGTGCACCGCCACGGAGAAAGAAGGTGCTGGGAGACACCCGCCCACACCTGTGTAGGGCTTTAAGATCACAAAACACTTTCACTTGCATTCTTATGTCATGTAATCCTTTACACTACATGTGAAGATCAGTGAGATGAAGAAACGGAGGTTGAGAAAGGCTAAATGTCAAAGGTTGCACACTTGTGACTTACACTTGAGGCACAAACAACCTCCTCTAATCTGATACACGTACTCCTAAATCAAATCGCCGTTGAGTAAATCATAATGCCTCCCTTTCTTCTTCCAATCTTCAAAATACAAATATATTTTTGGGTTTACTCAAAGGGTGTTCCTTTTAGTTTGTTGGTGGCTTCTTCCTTTAAATCCATTGTGCTACACTTGTAAGGAAACAATACCATAAAACAGAACTAGACTTTTACCAAGTGACCGCAGACGACCTACCTAAACAATAAACACATGAAGTCAAGCTCTTCATCTTTTTCTCCAGGACAAAAGCTGTGGGTCTGGTTTAAAATCTCTGGCTTTGGAAAAAGAATTTCTTAAATTAAAATATGAAAGCCAGATGCATGAAGGTTTCCAAAGTAAATGTTCACACAAAGCATGGGAATTATTATTCCCCACGACTGTTATCATTCATTATACCGCCCAACAAAAATACCTTGTCAAACACAGAATCGACCCTCTTGTCCATCCACTGGTAGGGAAAGCAAAAAAATTATTTTCCTTACCACCTAAAATAATTTCTTCTTCAAGGCCTTTTCTTCAGGCTGGATCTGGGAGGAGTTTCAGATTTCTGCAGCCCTGACGCCCACTGGGTTCTATGACCAAGCAAACCGTGGACCCAAAGCAGAAGGCCATCAGGAACATCAGGGTCCAGTCCCCGTCCCCACCTAATAATCATGCCATTTTACCTTATCTTTTAGCTTTGGTTTCTTCCTCTGCCAAAGGACAGGGCTGGGTTAGGGAACTCCTAAGATCCCTTCCTCTAAATACCTTAGGTTCTATGATGTCCAAAATGTAAATCTAAACTCTAATTTTGAATTTTACTTATTTCTTTTTTTAAGCTTTTACTTTTTTTAAAGTAATCTCTACACCCAAAGTGGGGATCGAACTCACAACCCCAAGATCAAGAGTCACTCACTCTACTGACTAAGCCAGTCAAGCACCCCTAATTTTGAATTTAAAAAACAAGCTAATTTTAGCTACCTGTAATAGATGCTCTAAAGCAGTTCTTGTCCAACAGAAATATAATGCAAGCCACATGTGTCATTTAAAAAATTTTAGTAGCCAGGGGCACTGGGTGGCTCAGTCAGTTAAGTGCCCGACTTTGGCTCACGCCATGATCTTGCGGTCTGGTCCGTGAGTTCAAGCTGACTGCTCAGAGCCTAGAGCCTGCTTTGGATTCTGTGTCTCCCTCTCTCTCTGCCCCTCTCCTGCTCACACTCAGTCCCTCTCTCTCTCTCAAAAATAAACATGAAAAAAAAATTTTTAGTAGCCTTACAAAAAAAAAAGAAAAAAAAGGAACAAGTGAATTTAATTTTAGCAATATGCTTAATATATCAAAAAATATTTTAACATGTAACCAAAAACTTAATATTATTAATGAGGCATCAGAAGATGAACACACTCAATATACACTACAACACAACCGATATGATCACATAAAATGTAGCTGCCTTGTACAATAAAGTTAAGAGTTAACAAAAAACCTTAACAATGTTTCTGGTTTTAAATTTACTTATTTTTCCTGTTTTAAAATTTAAGTCAAAATTCATTAAAATTACAAATTCAGTCCCTCAGCTGCACTAGCCCCGTTGGTTAGTGCAGCTTACACACATGGCGTGGAAGGTGGGAGGGGGGCTCAAATTCTACTGAACCGAAATCTTCTGTTTTGCAACTTACTTCCTCAGGCTACAGGGAGAATATTAACCCTCCCAAATTTCACTAGGTAGTATTTATACTGTTAGCAATTATTTGTAAAAAGCTCCTACAGTGACCTGCAAGTGCCAGTGTGAGACTGAATGACTAAAGAGGCGCGTAATGACTGAAGGGACCATCAGGAAGTTACTCAGCAGTGGTGTGGTCCAGACGCCACACAATTATCAAATTACTGCAAAGGTCATCTGAAGAATGGGGGAGAAATAAAGGGCTTAGGTGATGAGAAAGCAGTATCTAGTCCAACTAAGGATATGAATGAAGCTGAGTTTGGAAATTATATTTCAGCAGCTTTCAGATGCATATGTTTGAAAACACATAGTACCCACTGTTGTTGCCAGCCTCCAGGCAGCAATTTGGACCTCTTCCAGAAAAACTATAATTAGTGCATATATCGTACCTCATGCTCTTAAGATCAGTAGAGAAATCTTTTCTTTTCCCTAAGGTCAATCTCTTCCATTAACTTGCTAAATAAATATGTAAGGACCCTGGTTAGCAGGCGAGCCTTCACATTAAAATTTGAGAATAAAAGATCATAGTACAGTATTCTAAATCCAGATTAAGAGCGGTATGACATTATCTAAGTAATAATGTTAATAATAACAGCTACCATTTGCGGTGCAGTTTGTGCTCAACATGACTGCAAGCACTTATATCTATTATCTCTTTTACTTGCACCAATCTTCAAGGCAGGTAGTATTATCATCATTGCCCTTTCGGAGCAAGGAAACAACCACAAAGAGGTTCAGTAATTTTGCCTGAAGACCGGCATCTACTAAAGGGCGACACTGAGCCCTAACCCAGGTGTAGGTCACAGAGGCATTCAAATAGCCTAGGCCTGCCTCTTCAGGGAGACCATGCAGTGGGGGGCCAGTTAGGGCCCGACCGCTAACTAGCTGCACAGGGTAGTGTGGCCCTCGCCACCCAACCTCACTGTGCTATCCCTACCAGGACTAGCCCAGCAGAGTTGTTTTTTCATATGAAAGAAAAGTACGGAATGCCCCTTAAAAATATAAAGGACAACCAGGGGTGAGGTATGAAAACCATTAATAAATTCAACTCCCACTGCCAATGTCAAATGAACATGAGAAGAATCTAAATTTTAGGCTTCTGGGTCTAACTACTATATAAGAAATAGAAGGTGAGGTCATAATTTATGCACTCATCAGACATCTGCATGGCAATACCCATGGGAAGTGAATGTAAGAAGTTTTCAGCTAGGTTACCTCCCTTCAAGGGTTTTCCAGAAGGTCTTCCTTCCCTTCACCACCCTACCCTTTATTTTTCATCTTTTTTAAAGTTCATTAATTTATTTTTGAGAGAAAGAGACAGCATGAGCCGAGGAGGGTAGAAAGAGAGAGAAACCCAAGCAGGCTCCATGCCCAGCAGCACAGAGCCCGATGTAGGGTTTGAACTCATGAAACCAGGAGATTATGACCTGAGCAGAAACCAAGAGCCAGACGCTTGGTCAACTGAGCCACCCAGGCTTCCCAACCTTTTTTTTTTTTTAAGGTGTGAGTTACTTAGGGGTAGCATTACAAAAGGACCGTTTTAGTCTTTAAAGACCAGATGATGGGGGGCAGGGCTGGGAAGAGGGCAAGGCCACAGGGGTCAGCCCAGCTCATGTTTGGATTAGACTTCCACCAACGCACTTCCATTCCCCAAACTCTTTCTGTTGGTTCAACTGGCCTGCGGACACTGCTTCTTTTCTAGGCCCAGAACCCCAGAGTAAGAAATTCTGCCCCAAGAGAAGGAGTGTGTCTGGGAAGGAGTTCAAAGAGCTGGAAGCTCATCAATCCACATCAGCACAGGGAATCCAGCAGACAGGCTGGTGTCTCCCAGGGGAGACTGGGCCAGCAGGTAGCCCTCTGCTGTCACAGGGCACACGTAAGGTCTTGCCACGGATTGGTTTTCTGTCTCTAGAGACTTCAATGCCCAAGGTGGAAGACATGCATAGGAAAACCACAGGTGGATATGTTTATGACAAAGAGCAAAAAAGGGTATGAATGTTTATGCCACTACACAGCAGAATTCAAGAAAGGGCTTTTTTCAAGTGTGCCTGAGAAATTTCAGCTCCCCACACATCAAGCATCCCCAACAGAGAAGAAATACAATTATAGTAACAATTATGGTAACAATAACCACAGCCACCATTTGTTGAATGTGTGCTGTGTGCTAGACCTTGTGCCCAGTTCTTTTCTTACTCAATTCTAAGAGCGCCTTGACAGGTGTCATCCACATTCCAATGCTGATGAAACTGAAGCACATGCCACTGTAATGTCCATCAACTTAACCTCTCTGGGCCTCAGTCCCTCGCCTACAACACTGGGATAATGCCTGCCTCTCAGGGCTAACAAGGAGCACGCACAACAAAATCAGTGTTAAAGCATTAGGACCCTGGCCAGCACTGGGAAGAGGCCGAGAGACTGCTATCACTAGTATGGTTAGATGCCCACCCACCTCTCTTAGCTTGAGGCTTACGAAAAAGAGAATATTGTCTGTTTTTGCTTTTCTTGGGTGAATACTGCTAATCAGTGGGCTGGGAAGCCAAAGATGAGGCTGTTTTAGTTGAAAACAGGCCCTTCTTAGAGAAGGGCACAAAGAGACAAACTCCCTCTGTGCCACCTTGAAGAAAAAAAACAACCCATCCCTCAAGCAAAACGGCCATTTCTGGCTCATTTTCCCTCCCCTTTCATCAGGGGGATGAACACACTGGCGGATGAGTTTCTGTTAAAACACAGAAACAGCAGAGCATGCAAGCTTGAGCACAAATGGGATCATGATGAGGCCAACAGAAAGAGGAAATCTACTTCTTTCCTATGAAAAGGGGGCTTAAAAAATTCTCCTTAGATGGCTAACAAAGGTGGTTACAGATTAGAGTTACAAATACAGATCCTCAATACATGTGCTGATGCCAAGCCAACTAAGCCACACCCACCCCTCTCCACTCCCCTTGCCCCCCATCCTTCTCTCTGTCTCCAACCTCTTCATCTTCTGATGCATGGCCCATAGTAATTTCCTGTCCACATTCGGCTCATCTGACTTGCCCTTTCCAAAGCCTTCTGTGTTTCAAGATACTTACATAAGACTTGAAATGCCACACATCGGCACTGAAGGGCTCTCTACAGCCAGCTCCAAATGAACCTCTTCACCCCTAGTGACTCAGTCCATTGCCAGAGTCTGGCTCGTGCCTGCACCCTTCCTCAGACCTTCCAAATGAAGTCTTAGCCAAGGAAATCCTACAGACTGAAAAAAACAAAAACCCTGTAGTTAAAATGCTACCTCCTCCAGGATGTCCTCTGAGCACCCAAGCTGGAAGTGACACTTTCTCTTCTGCACTGTCATGGAGCTGTCATGTGTCACAGATGAGCCTGTGTAAACACCGAGCTCCTGGAGGGCAGTAACAGACTCACCCTCACTTTAGAGAGCAACTACGATTATGTAAACGCTAGGCATGATGCCAGACACCAGGGCTATAAAAAAGAAATAAAATACAGTCCCTGCCCTAGAGGAAGTCAGACTTTAAGCACAGAAAACGAGATGTAAAGTAAATTATACTCGATGATATGAAACATGCTTTATAATCCAGGTGTACAAGGAGCAAAGGGATTGATTAGGAGGAGGGGCAACTTGAAAAGCAAATGTTCTTCAAGGAAGACAACACATTTGCTGCATTATCTTGGAAGATTAAGGCAACTTCATGCCCTGAAAAGTTCCTTGGGGGTGTAAATTCCTAATAAATTTATGTGGAATGAGTAAGTGCACATTTAGGCTCAGAATTCGGTATTTTCACTGTATACATAAGGTGTCTAGGTTCAGAGAATTCTAATTACTTACATAACAAAGATACCGTGTTTTCTATCAGTTATCACCCAACTACTAGTCATAGAAAAATTACTTAAAATTATTAAAGTTATTTCATAGTAATAATGCTTCAAATTATTCTTTGGGTGTTCTACTAAGAATAAAGTATTACACCCTAAATCTATAAACACATTCCTTCAAGTTAACGATAAAACTCGTTTTTTGAGGGGCTCCTGGGTGGCTCAGTCGGTTAAGCATCCGACTTCGGCTCAGGTCATGATCTCACGGTTCATGGGTTCCAGCCCTGTGTCGGGCTCTGTGCTGACAGCTAGCTCAGAGTCCGGAGCCTGCTTCAGATTCTGTGTCTCCCTCTCTCTCTGGCCCTCCTCTACTCATGCTCTGTCTCTCTCTCTCAGAAAAAATAAACATTAAAAAGAAAAATCTTGCAACTTGAACGTATCAGTCAACATTAAATGCTAAGTGTATTTTCTTAGAGTATCCCAGTTCCTCGGACTGACGGTGGGACTTGGTAACCTCACTTTGCCCCTATATTCTAGACTTTTTTCCCCCCCAAAGCATCAATCTATTACCATAATAATCTCTTCAGCTATCCTATACTGAGGACTCAGCCTTCTTCATAAAGTACCCAGTAAAAAAGGCAGTAAAGATCCAGAGAGGTATGGTACATGACTCTTAACTTGATCTTGAAATTTTAAAATAATGTTTAGCTTATCTTTTGAGGAAAGTTTCCTTGCAGCTGGAGGCCTGAGAAATGGTGAATATCAGCAGTGATGATATTACCATATCAAATGACAACGACCTCTGTCTGTGTTAAGTGAACTGGACTAGACACACTACCTGAGTAAATGAAATGTACTTGATCCCTCTAGTTTCTAGGGCTTTCCTCGCTTTCTATCTCTCTGTTACTCCCTTCTGGTTTAGAATAAAAGGTGTGAGGAGATGGGGCCTTCCTACAAAGAACCAGGAAGTACACGTGGAGTCCCCCATTACCTGCCATTTCCTTTTCCACCAGTTTCGGTTACCTGCAGTCAACCGAGGTCCAGGAGCAGCCGATCCTCCTGATATACTGTCAGAAGGTCAACAGCAGCCTAATGTTATATCACAAGACCTATGTCGCTCACTTCATCTCAACATATAGGCACTTTATCATCTCCCATCATCCCAAGAAGAGTACAGTATTTTGAGAGACCACATTCATAACTTTTATTACATTACGTTGTTATTACTGTTCCATTTTATCATGCTGTTGGTAATCTCTTACCGTGCCTAACTTAGAAACTAAACTTTGTCATGGGTGTGCAGATACAGGAAAAACATTGTATGTACAGGGTTTAGTACTATCTGCGGTTTCAGGCACCCACTGGGGGTCTTGGATTATGGGGGACTCCCGTAATACCCTGAGCTTTCCTGGGGACAGTGATATCCTGGCTTCAACAGTCTCTAGAAGTCCGTGTGTGACACCTGTTCCCCTCGGGTGGGCACCACCACTGAGCAGCAACAGAAACTGGAGGGAAATGGGGGGTGGGGAGTTTTCCCAGCTGTCACAATAGTGCTGAATATCCTGTAATGTGGGACAGTCCTTCAAACCCAAAGAGAGGACCAGCCCTTGTGCGGCAGCACTCCCTTTGATAAACACGGAGTAAAGCTGCTTGAGGTAGGGACATGCCTTGATTAATCTTTGTAAAGGAATCCCTCATTCCTTAGTATCTAACAAAACACCCACAGTCATTAGACAAGAAAAGAAACAGAAGGAATGAAGAAAACAAGGATGGGAGAGCAGGGATTATGGACATGCTAAATCCCTGTTCTACCGTTGTGAGTGACATGGCCCCAGACAAGTTATTTTACCTCTTTGAATAGGTTTCCTCACCTGAAAAATGGAGGTAATAGCCTTACCACCACAGATTTATTGTCAAGATCAAGTACAAGAACATGTCCAAGACCTACTACAGTACTGCCAGGTGTTCAGTAAATGTTAGCTTTTTCCCTTTCCTTCTCTATGAAATTGCTGGTTGTCTGGATTCAGATGCCTTGAGACATCAAAAGGCTGATTCTTTCACAGTGTTGGGAGTTGGTAAGATGTGACTGCAAGGAAAGACTAACTGTCCCGAGTCTCTGCACCATGACTATCCTCACCAGCACAGACACAACTGCTAAAGCTTCAGGTACCGTTATCAAGTGGACTCTGAGCCATGTACCTCAGGAGCCCCAGACTTCCCTCCAAGAGTCCCACGGGCACAGAGAAAGGAAGATGGACGAGTTACCTAGGGGTATCATTCCCACTCACATCTCTCTGGGGGAGAGAAGGCTTTATTTATCAGGATCAGTGAGAAAAGATGTGAGGTTCCCCAGCTCTTAACATACTTTCCCTCCTTCCTGAACCTCCCCAGAAGTTCAAGACCCAGAGGTCCAAGTCCTTTAGCAACATCAAACACATCTCTACGTAGAATCAATCCTGCCCTGGCATCCCAGGGACACCTAACAGGGGAAGGGAGGCACATGACCTACTAACAACAGATACTCACCCAAACTGGAAACTCGCCAAATGTACTCTATCTGTACAGACTCCATCTGTACTCTACAGGGATGTCTAAGATGACACTATCATTGAATTACCCAGTGCTCCCGTATTTGCACTCCATCGAAGGGGCACAGGACGGGTGCTGGAGGAGGGGAGGGAGAAGCCCTCCCAGTGCTGCCAGCTGATGCAGTGCCAGCTTCCTGTGGCTGCTAATCTCTGGGTTGTCTGTCCATCATCTACAGAATTAATTTCCTGTATTAAATTCCCAGTCTGAATGATCTTGTGTAGTTTCTGGTTTCCTAAACTAAACTCTGGACTATTTTTTAACCTCTCCAAAGAGTTTTCTCAGGAAAGACAAAGCCTATGTGAATGGGGTTGTTGGAAGAACTGAAGACGAGTGTCAACAGCACAAGTAAATACTCAAAACTGCTTTCTCTCTCCTCACATGGAGACTGTAAGTGCAAGCTGCACACGGAAGAGCAAATCCAAGTACTAAACATTTAGGAGATCTTCAGGTACAAATTCCAAGTCCATGTGACATTTTCTTCAGGAAAAGCCCCCAAAGCCTGTATTGCTCCTGGGTCATCCATGAAAAAAATCCCTTAAGCAAGTTTTCTTTTTCCTCCCAATCTCTCTCCCTTTCATTCTAGCACTCCTTTTTTTCCCAAGTCAAACAGAACCCAGAATTTCCACTCTTGAAGTCACCATCCTCACTCTCAATCCACTGCCCCAACGGTTCTCCCAAACATGCAGGTTGGTGAAGAAGTTTCCAGCAGAGGGTGAGCCTCTGTGTTTGGAGAAGAGCCTGAACTCACAGAATGGCTCTCATTCCCGGTCCTGGTCTCAGCAGAACATATGGGGTAGGGACCACAGCTAGCACAAAGTGGGCCAGCCCTGGTCCTGTCCTTGGGGGTTGGTTTCTCAAAGTATATTTTACATCTGTTTCATTGAGAATTACCAAGAACAAAAACAACTTCTTCAAAAATTGGCAATTTCCCCTATGGCAATTAAAAAATACAGTTTTAATTTTTGGTGGTTTTTATTACCAGGATTTTAACATTAAAAATTTTATTTCTTTTTTTGCCAGGTCAGAAAATTCAGGGCTCTTCAACAGCCTCTAGACACAGCAGCAAGACTCCCTGGATCCAATACTAAAAAAACAAAACAGCAGAAAGGACGGGTTCTGTAGTCAGCCCTCAAGCACCTAAAAAAGTAGGGCAATTCCATCATGTGTCATACCTCTGTTTCAGTTCATTCACAGAAAGCAACAGAACATGATAATCATTTTTCCCTGTATTCTAATCCCTTAGACTGAGAACAGGTTGGATTCTACATCCATGTGCATTATCATTTTGTGCTGAAGCAGAGCAAACAAAAGGCTGTCAAATCTGAAGTGAAAGCAAAGTTCCATACTTTTCATCAACAGGCCACCCACACAGGCAGTCAATACTGTCCCTGCTCTTACACAGCCATGGGGTGAGGGGAGAGTTGGGCACTAACCCACCCTGGATGATGGCTACATCCTGGCAAAGAAGGAAAACGACCTTTAATGAGGCAAGTCATTCACTTCAATACAACAAGTATGCATCCCTAAGAGCCTAAATGGTAACACTGAAATCCTTCTATTTATTTTTTTAATGTTTTGTTTTGTTTTAATTTCTGAGAGATAGAGACAGCATGAGTAGGGGAGGGTCAGAGAGAGAGGGAGACACAGAATCCGAAGCAGACTCCAGGCTCTGAGCCAGCTGTCAGCAGAAAGCCCGACACAGGGCTTGAACCCACGAACCGTGAGATCATGACCTGATCCGAAGTCATATGCTTAACCGACTGAGCCACCCAGGCACCCTGAAATCCTTCTGTTTAAACACACATTACATCCATCACTCAGGACAAAACTCTTAAGAACAAATGAAAGAATAAGATATTGTTTTTTACATCTTAAAAGGAAGAACGGATTAAAAGAATTCCCAACTACTGATGACTACAGAAAGGCTGGAGGTGGGCTGTAAAAGTTTTACCTGGCCAGACTAGAGAAAGGCCGTGGCTGGAACCAGGTGCCTGCTCGGTTCTGGGACTGATCCCACACTGTCTGCAAGGCCAGGCTAAGCCAGCCTCCAAAAGTCCTGACCACACTTTTAGGTCTCAAGTGGTACTACAGTGCTGTCCAACACACACACACAAACACACACACACACACACACACACACACACACTGGTACTGCAGTGCTGTCCAACACACACACACAGACGATTACGAAATTAGCTCCCGTTTCTAAAGACGTAAACCAGAAAGTACAAATGGGTAAGTACAAATGACAGCTACTATGGTCCAAATATAAAGTAAACTTCACTAGGTAGATTACAGGGAGTCAAAAAATTGAAATGCTAAAAGTTGCCTTGCAGATTTAAGGCTTTTGTTCTTTTCAACTGGAGAGGATACCAAGGCCTGAGAACACAGAGCACGGACTTTCCTAGAGTAAGGCCAAGTTTGTCCCCAAGTGTATCCTTGCCTCCAGGCTTCCCAGCACTTAGCATTCTGTCCCCACTGCCTTTCCTATGCTCGTCCTAAGTGATTGAGACTGCACATTCTCATAGGTCACATTCCTGACCAAACACAGAGGAATTCTGACCCACTTGGGGAAAAACCTTTTGATAACAAAATTATCACCCAAATCTCCATGAGGGATTAAATAGCTCAAGTTATATTTACTGAATTTCAAACATTTCGCCAGGCACCTTAAAACAGTTCCCAGATTTGGGTGTTAACCTTAGGCTGTGAAGGTCAGTGATCAAATACAAAGATACTTCTTTTCATGATTTTAAACAGATATCCTAACCAGATTTTCTAAATCACTGTAAATACCTTCAGTGGGTATCAAGCACCGAGCTAGGTGCTCTAGGGCACTGGTTCATAAACCTGACTGCACACTGAAACCTCTTTTCAGAAGCTAAAAAAAAAAACAATACTGATGCTTGGGTCCCATCACCACAGACTTTGTTTTAATGAGGGATATGACCTGGATGTCAGTATGTTAAAATACTGGTGGTGATTCAACTAGACAACAAAGTTTAAGTACCATTGCTGTAGGGAACAAAAAGAAAAACAGAAAGCAGAAACAACCCAAATGCCCATCAACTGATGAGAAGAGAAATTAAATGCGGTGTATCCATGCGGTGGAATAGCAGCCGGCAATCAAAAGGAATGAAGCCCTTATACATGCTACCCTGTGGTCACACCTTGTAAACAAGACATCAAATGAAAGCAGCCAATCACACAAAATCACATAAGGTATGATTTCATTTACATGAAATGTCCAGAACAGACAACCCCACAGAGATAGAAAATGGATGAGTAGTTACCAGAGACTAAGGGACTTGAAGGGAAATGGGGAGTGACTGCTAACAAGTACGCAATTTCTTTCTGGGGTACTGAAAATGTGCTAAAATCGGTTGTGGCGATGGCTGCACGACTGTGAATACACTAAATCACTGAACTGTCGTCTACTTTCAGTGGGAGGGTGCTATGGAATGTGAATTCTATCTCAAACAGCTGTTTCAAAAAAAAGCACAAGGGCATCTGGGTGGCTCAGCTGGTTAAGCATCCGACTCAGTTTTGGCCCAGGTCATGACCTCAGGGTTTGTAAGTTCCAGCCCGGAGTCAAGGTCTGCACTGACAGCGTGGAGCCTGCTTGGGATTCTCTCTCCCTCTCTCTCTCTCTGCCCCTCCCCTGCTCAGGCCCTCTATCTCTCTAAAAAAAAATTTTTTTAAAGGAGAGAAATACAAATTCTATGCCCAGCTTTCAAGGAACTTATAAACTAGTTGTAGAAGGGAAAAAAAAGATACACAGTCAAGACAAATATCAGAGATTCTAAAAGGTGATTCAATAGAATTGCCTAATGCAGCAAATAAAAACTCTTAAGTTCAAAAGAAAGCTTCAAAGCCAGAACGACCTCATTTTTTCCCCTTTTCTTACACAATCATGCTCTTATTTAAAAAAAAAAAAAAAAAAAAGCAATGGAGGGCTCAGATCTGGCCAGTATGCTGTTACTACAGGCCCCAAAGTCTCCATTTCAGAGTTTATGAGGAAAGAGTGACTACTTGGCATTGTTGAGGATTTTTTTAAATCCTCCAGAACACAGGCTGTTGATGGGATTATAATGACTCTCAAGAGTCAGTTATCAACAAGGCCACTGAAAGATAGACTTGGTGTCCTAAATCCTTCTTATACCCTGGATTTGTCTTCATTACCAGAGTGTGGGCCAAATAAACACATGCTTACACACACAAGCAGACTCTAATATATGAGGCTTTACGACACAAAGGTATCATAGGTCATGTGCTATAAAGATGATCGGTTAAAATACCTCCTACCCTCAGAGTTCCTAACCTTTTTTTTTTTTTTTCAAAGTAATCTCTACACCCGACCTGGGGTTCAAACTCATGACCCTGAGATCAGGAGTCACATGCTCTACCAACTGAGCCAGCCAAGTGCCTGGTTCTTAAAATGGTTAATACCAATAACTGAAAGGTGTTTACTGTGGCAAGGGCTGACACAAAGAAAACTCACAACTTTAGGCAAAACAGAAACGGAATTTTATTTAGCAGTCTAGGTGTCTTTGGGGGAAGGTGTCTGTATGGGGGGAAGGTTAGTTTAAGAACACCATTTTTTTTCTAGTACTGCTTTGGAATGTAAATATTATACAATTTTTGCTTTCATTTCCAGAAAACATACCCTTATCAACTGAGCTGTATCTTTCCTTAAATGTCTGTTGGACCATATTTAAAAGCAGGTGGCAATGAAATTTTAGTAACTCCTAGAAATCATATCATCAAAATATAAACTCTATTCTTCATGTTACAGTACAATTTAAAACAAACATACAGCCAAAGGTAAAGGAGGTAGGTAGGTTATATACTGCATTTAGAAAACTTGTCCTTCTATACCCTGGTATGCAACAGATTTCAGCAAACTTTCAGAAGTGGCTGGACCAGGCATTTATTTTATTTTATTTTTTAATTTTCTTTTAGTGTTTATTTATTTTTAAGAGAGAGACAAAGACAGAGTATGAGTTGGGAAGAGCAGAGAGAGAGAGACGGAGACAGAATCCAAAGCAGGCTCCAGGCTCTGAGCTGTCAGCACAGAGCCTGACGTGGGGTTCGAACCCACGAACTGTAAGATCATGACCTGAGCTGAGGTCAGACACTTAACCGCCTGAGCCCGCCGGCACTCCTGGACCAGACATTTAAATACCCTGGGTTTACCCACACTAACTTTCAGGCAAACCACCCACTGGATCCTAAAAATCCTGCATCATCTTTAATTCAGACAAGTAAAGATGATAATTCTGAAAACAACTTGTTTAACAATAAAGACTAAGAAATAATATATTTGATTTTGAAATATTCAAAACCCTAAATAAGCTTCAATGAGAGAACTTGAGCCCTTACGCTTGCTTCAATTCAGAAATGCCCCAAACAGGAGGCTGGTGTTTAATTTGAGCCAACAAATTTCTCCTAGCCATCTTCCATTCAATTCTCCCCATTCTACCCACTGACCCTCAACCTGGCCTAACCCTGTCGAGTCCACTCTTCACTATATATGTATATTCACTATCAAACTTATTTTTGACAACTACTTCAAAATAAAAAAAGCCAATGAACAGGACAATGTATGAACTAAAAAGGCAAATAAAGGTAAGCAAAGATTCTAGCAGCTAACAGATGTAATTAAGAAAAAGGAAAATGGTCCTTGAAAAATGTGATGCACTAACCCCAACCCTAACATAACCCTAACCTTCATCCTAACCTTCATCTTGAACACTGGCGAGATCCATGAATTTTTAAAAGTATTATCATATTAAGAAATGGTCCTGGGGTGCCTGGGGGCTCAGTCAGCAGAGCATGTGACTCCTGATCTCAGGGTTGTGAGTGTGAGCCCCATGTGGAGATTACTTAAAAATGAAATAGGAAGGAAGGAAGGAAGGAAGGAAAGAAGGAAGGGAGGGAGGGAGGGAGGGAGGAAGGGAGGAAGGAAGGAAGAAAGGAAGAAATGGTCTTGCCTCTCTAAATGGAACCCCTCTAGGTCTCTGTGTCTTCTTTAAAAGGCCCCCATGTGGTAATTGCATTGACAGGTTGTATTTACTTTCACTATATTTAAGAGGATCCACGTTCTCNAGCCACTTGTGTCAGACTATCTAGGTTTGAATCCCATCTCCGTCAGTCAATAGTTGGGGCATTTCAGGCACCTGGCTGGCTCAGTCGGTGGAATGTGGGACTCTTGATCTCTGGGTTGTGAGTTTGAGCTCCATGCTGGGTGCAGAGATCACTTTTGTAAATAAACTAATTAATAAAAAAAATAGTTGGGGGCACTTTAAGCAGGACTCTTGGCCTCTTTTTTCTCCTTGGAAACCGGAGATAATAGTATTTCCCGTGGGGTTAGTATGGAATTATGCATGTGAAGCAATTATTGCAGTGCCTAGCACTCAAGGAAGTACCCAATAACTCACTTATTATCATCTCAGTGCCAAGTTCTTCCTGCACCCAAGAGTTTGCACTGAAGAGTTAACCCCAGATGAAGGACAAATTCAAGAGGAAATATTACTTATGCAAAACCCACTTTAAATTATGTTCAGCCAGTAGGTAGGAAATTATCCACACACACAAAAAAATGCTTATAATCCACAGAAGGTTCCTTTTCTCATGTAGCTCTGAAGAATATTCATCCTGAATGAAAATAAATATTAAGAAAAACTGTATTTGGTTTTCAAGTGGTCCCAGTAATCCTAAAGAAAGACAGGAGTTCTTTTTTCCAGCATTGTTTATAAAAACCCAAGTTAACAAGAAGGATAGATTCCAAAATGGCCCAAGTTTTTTTTTAAAGCAGAAAGGCTGATATGAACTGTGTATTTATTCTCCTACATGCAGCTTCCATAATCTCTCAAGTCTAAAAAGTCATATCTAAAGAGTCAAATTGCTCTTTGCTTAACATTCATTCAGACGAGAGGCCTGTCCTATTTTCCTTTAAAAATAATCTTATCAGTCTAGTCCAAGATCAACTCCATCCCTCATATATAAAAGTACTTTATCTGAGACACCCTTGAAAAGGGTAATGGATGGTTCCTTCCAACTAACAAAGTACAAAATCTCGGGCTCTCCTTTCTCCCCTGTTTATCAATACCTCCTCTGTACACAGGATGAAAAACTGAATCTTATCACCTCATACCTAGATTATCTTTGACTAAGGTCAGTATCCATTCTTGACTCTTTGTTGAAATCTTTCCAGACTACCCACTATTATTTAATATGATTAACAGTTACACACATGAAATTGATTTCAAATTTTACTCCATTTCGTTTTTTCATAGTCTTCAAATATGGAAACCGTGCCTGATTACAAAGTTGGAAAAGTAGTTACCTTATCAAATATAACTGAAAATTCACATTTAAAAGAGAAAGCAGTACACATGCTTAATGAACTTTTGTATATACAGAATGTTAAATTACACACGAAAAGAAAAAAATTAAAAAGAGGCCTCTAGAACACAATTTAGAAAAAAAGTTCATTAGCCTCTTATATCCTTTGGTCATACAGATTACTGTATAAATAACTATATGGTTATATATATTACTGTTGAATAGCAGCTAAATCGGAAAGTACAATTTACTTCATAGTAGTGCGAACTGAGGGAATACAATCCTAATCATTACTGGGGGAGAGAGCAGTTCAAGACAAACAGCTTTAGACAACAAAAAAGCACAATATTTATCAGTAAGTTAAAATCTTACTTTAAATCTTCAAGATTAATGTAAAACTTCACATTTAACAGTATAAACATGCTGTTACTGTACCTGTTACGCTACACATTTCCTTGAACCAAGTATTTTTCCTAAGAACCCAATTACCAAAAATTTGGAAATATAAATATCTACTTCTTTGAAAGTCCCTACAAAGTATGAACAGTAACTTGTTTTCACTTCTATAAAAATTTACAAAACTCGTTAGCAAAATATTATGAAACCCAAGTGTCCCACCTTCTGCGCTAGCAAAGGAAGCAACATGCTAAGAAATCGAAGCAAATTCTCAACTAGAAAAAAAACTAAAGCATCCAAGAAATAATATATGATAGCAAAAAATTTACCAACAGCCTAAAATCAACAGAAATTCTAATGCACTCTCGAAACTCTTACCCTTGACAGCACAGAACAGAATATCCTGCCTTACACATTTTGGAACTGCAATTCTGAAACGTTAAATCCAAAGACAAAGCCGCCCTGGGGAAAATAACAATTGCGCAACAGATCAACAGCTCCAACTTGTCCCTTGGCCCCGGCGCGGCAAGGTTTGCACGCTATAAAGCAGGAAAGGGCCAACCGAGGGCCGCCGTGACAGCCAACCGGCCACTGTCTTGGAGGCCAAGTCCACGCACGCTGCGTGCGCCCCTGGCAGGCACCGCGCGGGTATAGGGAGTCGCGTCCGACCTCAGTTCGCTGCCCCGCCCGCACTGACCCGCCGGCTGCCAGAGGCTGACCCTTTCCCACCACGCGAGGGAGCGCCTCGTCCCGCAGCCGCACGTCGGGGCATTGGAGCGCGTTGGGCACTTAGTGACCTCCTCCCTCCCCCACCCTGGGGGCTGGGCTTTCTTGCCAAGCTGCCTACGAGCGATCGGATGGATGGACTGATTACTTTGCCAAAGGGTGCCCTTAGACGGCCCAGCAGGGTGAGCGCGCAGAGCCACAGCCGTGCCCGCGGAGGCCGTGGATGGGGGCGGCGGCGGGGCAGGGGCTCCGGGTCCCAGTCCGGAGGAGACCTCAACTCCCCCGAGAGCGGCCCCGTGACTAGGCACATTTTTGCCGGCTTCGAGGCGGGGGAGCAGCGCAGCCCCGGAAGGGCCGGGCCGCGCCGGCTCAGACCGCCAGCGTCCGCCCCCTCCTGCCCTGCCACCTCTGGGGCTGCTCAAACTCCAGCTGGGGCTCCCGAGTCCCAGCTCCGGAAGCCGGGATGCGGCTAGAGAGGCCCCTTCGCCCTACGCACACGGAAGTAGCCTCCAGACCTTCACCTAGTCGCCCTCGGGGGCCGCACTCCCACTCCCCTCGCGGTCCCTAAGGACCTCGCGGTCCTTCGGGTCTCCGCCCCTCCCGCTCCCCAGCCCCCGGCCTCCAGAGCCAGCGCAGCGACTCTAGTGCGCGGCCGCAGCAGTCCGGACTCCAGCCGTAGACTGGAGAAGCCGGCTGCGGCTGTCCCGCCCGGTCCGCAGCTCCCTGAGCCCCTGTCCCCGTCCCGGCACCACCGCGGGGCTCCATGGGCCAGGGCAGCACCTGCTGGGACGGCAGTCCGGGCGGCGGCAGCTCCAAGTCCATCATGATGAGCTGCGGACCGTGGTCTGGCCCTCCTCGACGGCAGCCCTGTCCCAGGTGCCGAGGCGCGGACTGGGCGGTACAGGCGACGACTGTTCCTCCTGTCTCCGCAGCACTCCCGCGACACAGCCCGAGTGGCCGGCTGGGCTGCTGTCCCGCTCCGCCTCCCACCCTTCGGAGGGCGGGGCAAGAGCCCAGGCTAGTCCTTCCCGGGCTGGCTGCGCGGGCAGAGCTTCCGAAAATCCCCCACCCCCGCCCCAGCTGACGCAAGAACCTCGCGGGCCTGGGGCGGCGAAGGGCCGCGGGTGGGGGTCCCTGCGGACAGGCGGGCAAGGTACCGGGAGGCGGGCTGCGTTAGCTTCCCGGACCTCGTGCTCAATCCCTCCCGCCCCCCGTAAATAAAACCTAAACTCTCGGCCCGCGAGATTAAGAGTTGTTTGCAGAAGGTCGTTCGGGTTCGGGCGCCTTGAAACAGTTTAAACAGTTGGAACAAACACTCCTGGAGACCCGGCAGAGGCGCCGGTGTCGGAGCTGCACCTCCCTGATTTGGAGTTGCAGAACCTTGCCCGACTTTATCTCACCCCACCGCCCGAGAGTGGCGCCAGCCCTGGGGGCGGGCGCTAGATATTTGGACCCAGGCCGTGCGCGGCGCGAACTGCCTTCTCGCCCTCCGTCTGGTCCTGGGCCGGGGCCAGTGGGACTTGCCCAGGGCAGCCGTGGACCGCGCGGGGAGCTCGTGCTCGCAGTCACCCTGAACGCCCTCCGCTTACTCCCACGCGCTGCCACTCTAGCTGGCCCAGATCGCTGTGGGCACACGAGGAGGTCTCTTTTGCTCGGAGAATGGTCAGTATTGCCCACCAAGACTCTTCTCTTCCCACCAAAGCGCACACGTCACACCATAAATGGCGTCTTTTAACAATTTAAGTATTTAAGCAATACTACAACAAGCCATAATCTTCACAGGTTTCTTTTATATTCTTCCCAGCAGATAATTAAAAAAATAAAAACAAAAAGACCTAGTTACAGTTTGTGTAGTATGGACCCGTCTTGTAAAAACATGTGGTGTCTAGGAAAAAATTGAACTTCTGTGTTTACTAAAATAATAGATGTAACATCACGAATGATTTTTACCTTTCCCGTTGCTACTTTAAGCCTTTTAAATCTACAATTAATATATTACTTTGTACATTAAAAGCAATTATTTAAAAATTAATTTTACATTGTCCACAGAAAACTTCAAGTACTTGAAAACGAATATTGTGAAATCTTTTCAGATTTAAGAGAGAAGAGATAGTTTTATTTTTTTCAATCTCTTATGCATTAACAATCTTTCTAACTCTTTAATAATCTTTGTTTCTAGTTTCTCAGAATTATGCAAAGCCAGGTGAAGTAGACAGTACTGTCAGAGGTTTTACTATTTCATTCAAAACCTGACAGGGGAAAAAAAAATGCCTGACTTTAGCAGATCAACGCCCAAAAAACTGCAAAGAACTTACTTTCTCTTGGTTGCATAATTCGACACTCCCAGGATTTATCTGTATTTTTGTTCAAATATTCCTTGAGGTAAGTGAAGCCTATCTAAATTAATTGCTTGTAATTGAAGCAAGCTTCTTCAACTTGTAAACCTTTTCAGCTATTATTTGAAAAGCCTGCAAAATGAGTTGCACACTGAAAACAAGCTTAGGTGAAATTATTTACAATGAACTTTATATGAAACATGCAGAGACATAAGGAAATGACATTTCTGCATCAAAGGACACAAAAGCATATTGTTTAACAATTCAAGTTACTTATTAAAAACTACACTTTGGAGAAAGTAGACAGTGAACGCAGGAGGTAGGAGATATCAAAGTCATATATGACATGGTGGCTGCCCTCTAGGAGTTTATAAAGTGTTTGGTATTTCCTTGTTAAGCAACAAATTTCCATTGAGTTTAATGAATGAAATACCTTTATTTTTCAAAACTGCAATTGCTGGGAGTGTTATTATTTTAGGCACCTCCAGAGTACATATTTTTAAAGGGAGGAGAATAATATGATAACAGTGGAAACATGTCAAAGAAAAATAAACATTAATGAAAAGCTGCTTGGTGTTAAATGGTGGTTCAGCACAAGAAAAAGGAACCCTAGTCTCAGACCATCTATGTCATGGAGGTTCCCAGTCTTTGCAGACACTCTTTGCAGAATGAGATTGTCTTCCTGTGAGGACTGGGCCCTTCCTTGCCCTCTAAACTTACATACTGTGCTGTGGGGGCACAGATACTATGCACTGAGAAGCTCCAGAGGAACAGGAAAAAGGATGCTGGTTTTCCTGTCCTGTTCTGGTGCCATGGGAATCTTTACTGCTGGCTTTCCTAGCTACTGTTTTATTTTTTCTTCATCTATTTCGCATTCTACTAACCCTTGCACATTTCCATTGCTGTCTGAGTTCTTTGCTGTCTTTGGAAAGACAACCCTGCATATATGCTTTAAATGTGTCAGAATTGTAATACTTGGTTCTAGAGTTATGACAAAAAATAAGCATCATCAATTAATGATTTCTGAGTACACAAAATTTGGATAATGGTGATGCAATGGCCCGTTTATTTCATATTCCTCTCTCTGATCTAATCTGCCAGGTTTGCAAAGCCAAGGAAACACCTGTTTCAAAATCCTTCATCACCTTGAGACTTCTTACCTTCTCTTTTCACTTCCTCTTTAATTGTACTCTGTGTTTACGCCAGAAAATACCCAGACTTTTTCTGGAATTATAGTTGAAATTCTAAATTTGTCCTATTTATAGTTGGAGAATATTGGGTTACTAGTTTCCAAAAATGGCACCCAATGAACCACCACTCCTCATACTGTTGTGCTTGTATAGTCCCCCTAGATTGAATCAAGGCTGGCCTTGAGTTGTTTTAACTTCTGGAAAGAAGCTGGAACTGATACGATGCCAGGTCTCTGCCTAAGCCTTAAAAAGTCCTGGGAGCTTTTAATTTTACACTCATAGAAGTCAGCCATCATGTAAGAAGTCTAGCTTCATGGGAAGAGAGGCCATGGAGAAAACCCTGGGGGAAGAGGTTCCGGGTGGAGAGGGAGGCTATGTGAACCAAAGCACCAGACATGTGAGTGAAGAAAACTTCTTGGATCCTTCCAGCTCACCTAGTCAAGCCCCCAGAGAATTCTCGCCCCAACTACTATTTAACACCATCAATGAGAGACTCCAAGCAAGACCCGTAGACGGCTGCCTGGCTGTGTCTGATCAGCCCAAATAATTGCAAGAGATTTTAATCAATTGTTTTCAGGCACTAAATTTTGGGGGTGGCTTGTTTCTCAGCAATAGGTAACAAAGACAAGGTTTCTCCTGGCTGCTTTTTGTTTGTTAACCATCACTGAGGGGCACATATAGGGATGGTATTTTGCAATGTAATAGAGTCTCAAACCCTTAGAGGCAAATTGACTTCCCTGTGAGTGAGGAAGGTATCTTTCCTATAATGTATTTTTTTTTTTTGCTACATACAAAATAAGTTACCTTATCACAGCATGGACTAGTATCATATTGTTAGATAGATGATTTTAGATGATGAGATATTCTTGTCAGAATACACTTAAGGAACACAGACATTTCATCCATTAAATACATGGAGATACAAATGCATATAAAAATTCTGGCCGTGACATGACCTCATTTATACTAGTTATGTAAGATACTTGCTGAATATCTGCTGAGGGAATTTAAACTTCAGGAGCTGCATGCCCAGTAGATAAACTGAACTCCTATACACCAGTGTTCAAAGTAGTTGGTGTATTAATTTCAAAACACACCCATAACCTTGGTTCCTTGATGTGCATACGTCACTATGCAAACTACTGATACAAAGAACTGTATATCTCCAATGCCAGTTTTAAATTGTATAGTTTCCTGCTCATAATAAAAATAACGCTCTGCAGAAACTGCAGTGCAGTGAGCAAAGCAAAAACCCCGGAAGTTTTAGGAGTGCTTTTGAATTATGTGTTGATACTTCCATAAATATATATGCATTGAAAAAAACGACTGAACATATATGCTCCAAAATGTTAATCATAATCATTCTGATTAGTTAGATTGCTTATGATTTTATTTTTCTCATTTCTGCCTGTTTTCCTAAATAAGCATATATTACTTTATATTATAATAATAAGCAAAAAAAAAAAAAGTGGGGGTGGGGTAGAGGATAAAGGAGGAACATTTGCTTTCTCCCAAGCCACTGGGTCCATTTCATTTTCAGATTGAATTTTAACCACGAGCTTTGTAAATTGTTCCATTCTGTATTTATTAGAGTGGAGCCTGGAGAATTGACCACATTTTTCAGTGCGGTTGTGGTAACAGTCTAAAGATCCTTTGCTCTTTCAATCTACTGCTATGTTTGCAACATTCACTCAGCAGAACAGGAGCCCCCAGACAAACATGGAATTTTTGTGAGTACTTTGAGTAGAGACTAAGAACCACAGCTTCAGAGTGATACTCAAAGTTGACCATATATAACATTGCCATATAAAGAAAATAAACAGAGGACAGAAAAACGCACCTAGAGCTATGTCTGCAAGGCCAGTTACCAAATATTAATAATGGGTGTTGACTATCAGATAATTTTCATTTTTATTTGTACTTTACTGTTCAAATTTTTATAGTAAGCATTTTTGGAATTGGGGGAAAATCAATTAAACTGCTTTCATTTTGGATAAACAAAAAGCTGAATGCAATCATGGAAGAGCAAAATATCCTCATGGACAGCCCTTTCAGTCTTTAACACACTCAGAGGTTGGAAGGTGAAAAAGGAAGTAAGAATTGCCAAGGTATTTGTCTTTTGGCATTTGCTATTCCATGACTCTCATTTTGGCCTCTGCGTAATATGAGAATTAAAAGAACTTTTAAAGATTTACTGACCCAAAGATGACCATAAAGTTTTACTTTGATTACCAACTCTATAATGCTTTGTTGAGAATTCAGAAGCAGCTTTCCAATTTGGTAGAAAATTTTCAGTGATTGATTAATAATGTCTGCCATGGACACAGAATAGCAGGAGTGGTGCTTTCACTTCCTGATCTAGTCCAACTCTCCACTTTTACATTTGAGGAAACTGAGGGGCGAAGTGGTTACCAATGACCACAGAGCTAGCTATTGACACTGGCAGGAACAGAACAACATTTCCTGACCCTGGTATTACGTTCTTCCCACAGAACAAATTGAACAGGACTTTGAAAGGCAAATTTAGTACTGGATCAGATCTGAAGGGTCAGTTGTAAATTTTATTTTAATGCCAGCACCTTATTTTTGGAGGAGATTAATAACCTAGTTTATTAATGATGATAATTATTTCATATATTTTATAAATATTCCCTACAAATCATAGAGACGTGATTAGGCCCAATATCAAATCAGAAGGCAACAAAACAATGACGTGAGTTGCTCAAAGCTCAAGAAAATTGTTCTCTGCAACTGGCCAGTTCTAAAGCCTAGGCTCAGTCCAGTCTAGGTCTCTGTAGAGCCCCTTGGCTGTGCTGTATTTACTGAGGGAACTAACAGCGAGGCACCCTGGAGATGACATTTTTCCACATTCTGTTTAATTAATTCCCCATGGAAAGAATGATAAAGTAGTTTTCACTAGAGAGAAGACTTGCAAACAAATATGAGACAGGATTTCTACATATAAGAACCTGAAAGTGAAGAGCAGGAAAAACTAAATGGACTGTTTGCATTTTCAGCCTCTCTACCTAATGGTAGAGTTTTTATATTTCTGTTTTAATGAAAAGGTCTAAGAGCCTTGGTATAAAATACACTGATAAAATTATAAGCTATTATAACCGTTGCACTTCTTCCAATAAATTAAATTCCTCTGGTTGTGTGCTTCTAAAAGCCTAACATGTAGGTAACTTTAATGCCAGTTGTTTTTTTTAATGTTTATTTATTTATTATTTGGAGACAGAGAGAAAACAAACAAACATTTAGAAAAAAGCAATCTTTCCTGGTAAGGTTTAGGTACCTGTTCATCGCATTTCTTTCTCCTGATGAAAGAAAATATTTCAGTTTTTGAGGTTCATAAACTTTAAAAGGTTTGTGATAGTAAATGTATGAATTCATTTGCCTTTTTTTAAATTATTTTTTTAAATGTTTTTTTTTTTTTNCCGACTGAGCCACCCAGAAGCCCCTTCATTTGCCTTTTAAAAATTGAGTTTTGACTATGGGCCATGCACTTTACAATGGATTATTTTATCTAATCCTCTCAGAAAACCAATGACACAAGTATATTATAAACTCCTTTAACAATGAGGACACAGGGCGCTTGGCTGGCTCAGATGGTGGAGCATGGGACTCTTGATCTCGGGGTTGTGTGTTCAAGCCCCATGTTAGGTGTGAGATAACTTAAAAATAAAATATTTAAAAAAATAATAAATAAATAAAAATGAAGAAACAGAGACCTGAGTGGCTAGCTGATTCTACCTATGGCCAAGTAGTAGGTAGTTNTCCATCGGTTGCCTATCAGTTTTATTGTTTCCTTTGTTGTCTGGCACTAACGTTCTTAAGCATGAAGATTTGCTGCCTCTTTTGGATAGTAAAAAAAAAAAATAGCAAGAGTTAATTAGGGAATTTGGGTAGAACAGTTTTCTGAAATGTTTTGCCAAAAAGTATCCAGGCAATTTATTCATTCAAAAAATAACAGATGATGAAAGGTACTACGCCTGGCATTAAACATGGATTCTGTCCTTAAGGTCAACGTCCAGTGGTAAAACATCACCACTGCCCATAGCCAGGAAGTGGTGGATGCCAGAGAAAAGAGGCAGTGGATCTAGCACAAGGTCAGGGTTGTCTCTTCATTTTTATGAAAAATTGATACAATGGGTTTTTTCCCCCTAAAACAGCTTGAGGTATAATTGACATACAATAATTTAATAAGTTTTGATGTTTTTTTGTGAAGCCATCAAAACAATCAAGATAATAAATATGTCCATCACCCTCAGAAGTTTGCCTGTGTCTCATTTTAATTCTGCTTCTCCCTTTCCCCTATTCCATCCCTGGGCAACTACTGATCTACTTTCTGGACTTATGGATTAGTTTGCATGTTCTAGAATATTATAAATGGAATCATACAATTTATACTCTTTTTAAATCTGGCTTCTTTCACTCCACATAATTGAGATTCATGTATGTTTTTGCATATATCACTAGTTAATTGTTTTTTATTGTTGTGTAGTATTCACTGTGTGGATATACCACAACTTGTTCATTCATTCACATGTTGATAGACATTGGGTTGTTTCCATTTTTTAGCTACGAACAAAGCTGCTGGACATCCAAGTCTCTGTATGAATATACATTTCGTTTTTCTTGGGTAAATACCTCGGAGTAGAATCCATGAGTCATATGGTAGGAGTGTTTCAACTTCATAATATTCAGCTATATATTTTCCTAAATGGTTATACCATTTTATATTCTCACTAGTAATCTATTAGAGTTCCTTCACATACTTGCCAAGACTACTTGGTATAGTCATTCGTGTGTGTGGGTGTGGATATGGGTGTGGGTGGGTGTGTGACTGCGGTTTCAATTTGCATTTAAATTGAATTCCTCTAATGACTAAATGATTATCTTTTCAGAGCACAGCAGTTTTAATGCATAATATAATGTTTTCTATACATTGAGTGGAAGGGGATACATCTCTACACTATGCTTCATTGTTACAAACTGTTGTTAGATAATCAGAGAGGAATTATAGGAAGCAAATATTGTTAACTATTGATTTAAATGACATAAAAATTCCAGAAAATGTAAAATATGCATCTTAATGAAAATTTGAATTTGTAAAAAAAAAAAAAAACAACTATTACAAAACACTAAGCTTTTACTTTCTATTGGTATCTCAGAATTTCTTCCACGTACCATGCTTTGATGGACCTACTTATTCATACTTCCTGAACTGTGTTGAAAAGCAACAGCTATTACCTGTTTCTTTTACCTCCTTTATTCTGCTCTCTTTGAAACCCTAGTTGTTACCATAAACAATTTAAACCAAATTGGTTAAAATCATTTTTAAGTACTCTAACAAGGTCACTGCAGATCTATTTATAACAACATAAACAAGCCCTAAACACTGAATAAATAGATATTTTGTGACAATACTTATTTATAAGACAAAGGAAGTTTTTGTCTATACTATAGATGTCTCCACAAAGGAACATTATGGAGACATTTTTTACTAAAGTTAGTCTGTTCTAGTCCCCTGGGGAAGTAAGCACTGCATTGTCAGCAGCAGGAAATATGTCCTTTCAATTTCAATTGTCCATTCCAGGGGGAAGGTCATATAACACCAATACTTAATTTCCTTGTAATCAATTTGATAAAAAATTATTGTGTAATTAGTCAATAAAAAATTGTTTGTGAAATATCTCAGGTCAGACTGAGTTTATTGAGTGCCTACTATGTAAGAACCTCTACTTCCAAACCTTTTATCAGTCATTACTAATCCTCACGACAACCATTTTACAAGTGATATAGCTTAGTTCAATCCGATACAGTAACTTGACCAAGGTCACACAACTCCATGATTCAGTAACTTGGCCAAGCTCCATGGCAGAGTTCACATGATATCCTAGGTTTAGCTCTTTCCAAAACTTTTGCCTTTTCACTGGGCCAAGCTAGGTCCCAAGATACCACCCAATATTATTTACAATAATTTATTCACAATAAATTAATTATTTGTGAATAATTAAACAGAGTAGGGACTATGATCTATACCATAACTTTTGCCATGGACCCCATTTAAGTGTATGACATACTTAGAAGGGTGTAGCATAATTTTATGCTATTGGCATATAATAAAGCTACATAAACCATGCTATAATTTTCATGTTGAAATTTAGTTTAAGATTTCCACATATTTGTTTTTCTCTCTTGATTGCTGCTTACCAGCCCTCTACTATTGACCCAAATCTGTAAATACATTAAAAAAAAAAAAAAGAAAGAAAGGAAAATTATCTGTATCTGTATCTAATTCCTAGTTGCTCACAGGTGAATTTGAAGAATATCACTCTAAGGAACATGATTCAGATTTTATGGTCAGATTCCAAGGTCTAAGGTTTTCCTTCAAAGCTAATTGCCAATCAGTGCCAGATTCAGTCATGAGACTTTTACGCAAATTATCTCTTTTACTATAGATCACCTTTGTGATTGCAAAAATCCAAACCCTGCTCTGAGCAAGCTATGCATCAACAATTTACTGTAAAGTGAATGTCTTTCTCCTTAGAGACTTAAAAGTAGAGAAACGTGTGCATTAGGAGAGTCACACCAACGTGCCTAAAAGAAGGAAAATCAGGCACCTTTTAAAAAACATAATAATGTAATGTAAAAATATTATAGTAACTTAAAGAATATAGTAGACTTGATATGGATATTCAAAAG
Source organism: Crocuta crocuta (assembly GCF_008692635.1). NCBI lineage: Eukaryota > Metazoa > Chordata > Mammalia > Carnivora > Hyaenidae > Crocuta > Crocuta crocuta. The sequence goes on from NW_027551572.1 coordinate 10,746,980, forward strand.
ACGTACAGCAAAGCAGTTCAAATGAACAAAAGATAAAGCTATAGGAAGGTTTATAGATAAAAAGGTAAAGGAATATGTGGGAAAAAAACTAATTTCATTTATACATTGATGATTAAAAAGATTTTTTATGTCTTTATTTTATTTTAAGAGACAGAGACAGAGAGTGAGAGGGGAGGGGCAGAGAGAGAGGGAGACACAGAATCTGAAGCAGGCTCCAGGCTCTGAGCTGTCAGCACAGAGCCTGACGCAGGGCTTGAACCCATGGACTGTGAGATCATGACCTGAGCCGAAGTCGGGCACTTAACCAAATGAGCCACCCAGGCACCCCTACACTGATCATTTTAATGCAGAGTATTGTAATGACTTAAACAAATAGTTATCCAATGTCACTTCATGTTCTTCTTGAAATGACATTAAGGTGCTCAGAAATACATTGTTTAATTATAGTGTGCTTTTCTCTAAGAAATTCTCTGTGATGGGTGCTTGTGTGGCTCAGGTGGTTAAGTGCCCAACTCTTGATTTTGGGTCAGGACATGATCTCACGGTTTGTGAGTTCGAGCTCCACGTTGGGCTCTGTGCTCACACAGTGCAGAGCCTGCTTTGGATTCTCTGTCTCTGTCTCTCTCTCAAAAATAAACAAACATTAAAAATAAAGAAATTCTCTATAAAGCAGCAGAAGATTTAACAATCAAATTTCAATCATACACTCTTAAAGTATTAATATTTATTACAATTTCTGAAGCTTACATTTTCACAAATCCTGCTGGGTACTACGGCAGAGAGACTAGAAAAGCTAGAGACAGATCTGGGTTCACTTACTAGCTGTGTGATGCAGGGAAAGTTGATTAATCTCACTGACATCAGTTTCCTTATCTGTGAAAGTCCTGTGAGGTAACTGTCATAATGTATATAAAATTACTTGTGAAGACGAAGAAGAATTAGATCCTCTAAAATGGTAATCCAAAACCAAAAAATTACTATGTGAAAAGCATTAATAATAGATAACTGCCATTCTTTTAGATTAGTTCTTTTCAAAAATGCTTGATGTTTGGTATAATCAAAAGAAGTACTGGTCTGAACTTGAGAGGCTTAGAGATTCTTCAAAATAAGAATAAAGGAGTTAGCTTAGGCAAGCTTCTCAAGGGCCAGAAACTGTGTTATTCATCTTCTTATCCTATTGCTTTTTACTTTGCCTGATACATGGGGGTACTTGATAATTATTTGTTAAATGAATGAATGATTGCATGAGTGGACTCATTGACTTCTTTAAAAAAATTTTTTTTAAACATTTTATTTATTTCTGAGAGAGAGAGACAGCGTGAGCAGGGGAGGGTCAGAGAGAGAGAGAGATACAGAACGTGAAGCAGGCTCCAGGCTCTGAGCTAGCTGTCAGCACAGAGCCCGATGCGGGGCTTGAACCCACTAACCGTGAGATCATGACCTGAGCTGAAGTCAGCCGCCCAGCCGACTGAACCACCGAGGTGCTCCCAGACTTGTTGATTTCTAAGGTTTCTTCCAACATTAACACACTACTTTTATAAGAAGAGAGGAAAGAGTGTTTGTATAAACATTGTTTTGTTGTGTTATATTAAGACAAATTTATTAAAAATACTAACTGTTGGTTTGGCTAAAGATCGTGATATTAGTTTTGAAACAGGGAGGCGATATATATGCTTTTTGTCACAGATATTTATAACATTCATTTCCTATTCATCAAGGAATTTTATGAATCAAAGGAACTTGATCTTCGGGGGGGGGCGGTCTTTGAAACATGATTATTTGGTTCATTGCACTAGTGGAATGTCAAATTCCAGTTGGAAAATATTTTAACATAATTTTTAATAATGGAGTAGAAAATTAGGAATATTTTTTAGTGTTCTTTGCAAATCTTTTATGTTTGTAGTTTATAGGCCCTTGCTGGCTGAATTCTTTGGTTCCGGTGCCAAGAATTTTCAGACTACATAAACATTTTCATTTGCTGAAATGTTAATGTCTTAATTTCACATCCACATAATACTCAGCCCATTAGAGTTAATGGCCTCTACCGCTCGCTTTAAATTGCTACCTAATTCAGAATTATTTTCCAATTCTAATTTTACATATACCTGAATTCACATAGGATTGAATGTGCTATGTAAGTCCAATGGCTCACTCTTGAGTGTGCAGAAAGAGGTCAATATTTATTTCAGTTGCTAATCTTTGGTCTAAGTGGATTTGGCAATGCCACAACAGCATTTCACAGACTCAGAAAATAACGTTTTCCTTGCCTAATACCTAATTTTTAAAAAAGTATCCTGTCTCCTTCTCAATGACTAAATCTCTTAAGGCCGATAGTCGTTTGTTGGCATTGGTTTTCTCTGAGCGGGAGGTTTAGGCAGAGGGGGCCATTCATTACCTACTTTAGGCATCTCTGTATTGTTTGATTTTTTTTACGAGCACTTTAAAAATATTTAATATTTGAATAAGTAATATATGCCCATGACTCAAATATTTAAAAGATATGAAAGGAGAGCATTTCTCTCCCTTCCTATCTCCCATTCACTAGGTCTCCTCCCAGTTCACCATCACTGGTTTCTTGGATATCATTTCAGAGTAGTTTATGGATATACAAACAAATATATATATATATATATATTTTTTACATTTTTTTCTTTTTTCACACAGAAAGAAGTAGATAGCGCATACTGCAGTTTTAATTAAAAATATCTTGAAGGGGGCACCTGGGGGCTCAAGTTGGTTGAGTGCCCAGCTCTTCATTTTGGTTCAGGTTATGATCTCAGGGCTGAGTCCCGCACCGTGCTCTGTACTGAATGCAGAGCTGGCTTAAGATTCTCTCTCCCTTTGCCCCTCTGCCCCTTCCCTACCTTGCATGCTCTCTCTCTCAAAAAAAATTATATGTGTGTGTGTGTGTGTGTGTGTGTGTGTGTGTGTGTATAATCTTGGAAAAACTTTCCCTATCAGTACAGCATATCCTTTCTTTCTATGTATTTCTTATGTTTATGGCTGCATAATATTCCATTATATGGATACATTATGATTTACTTAACCAGTTTCATATTGATGGACATTAGGTTGTTTCCAATTTTGCTAATATAAGTAATGCTACAACGAATAAACTCATACCTAAATCATTTTATGTGTCAAGTATATTTAAACGATATATTTGATTAGAAGGAATTATTGGGTCAAAGGATTCATGCATTTACAAGATTGATGGATTTTGCCAAATTGCCTTCCATGGAATTGTACCAATTTACAATCCCACAAACATAATCAAACTTTTAAATATTTGAATATCTGATATATGAAAAATGATATATCAGCATAGCTTTAATTTGGATTTCTCTTATGAGTGAAGTTGAATATCTTTTCATATACTTATGAAGTTTTCTGTGAGTTGTGACTTTGTGATTTATAATAAGAAATATGTATTTGGTCTCCTTAAGTTTCTGGCAGATCTCCTAAAACTCTAGGAATTTCTTAAGTGATGGGAGCAATAAAGATCTCTTTTGTTATGTCAATTAGGTGACTTTTGGAAAGCACCCAAGGATGGGGGAGGGTTGTCAGGAGAGTCAACCTTTTGATTAGAGGCTTGGAACTTTCAGTCACCCCCCCTGACCTCCTGGGATGGGAGAACAACTAGACACTGCATTCAATCACCAATGCCCAATGATCGAATCAATCATGCTCAAGTAATGAAGCCTCCATAAAAACATTAACAGAGGGATTCAGAGAACTCCTGCGTTGGTGAACATGTGGAGAGTGGAGCTCTCAGAGAGCATGGAAACTCCATAACTTTCTTCATACCTTGCCCTATGCATCTCTTCCATCTGGCTGTTCCTGAGTTATATAATTTTATAATAAAAAGGTAATCTGGGAAATAAAATGCTTCTTTTGAGTTCTGTGGGCTGCTCAAAATAATCAAACCCAAGAGGGGAGTTGTTGGAACCTCTAATCTATAACCCATCCAGGTGACAACCTGGACTTGCTATTGGCATCTGAAGTGGAGAGCAGGTAGTGTTGGAGGACTGAGTCCTTAACTTATGGGATCTGAAGCAATCTCCCGGTAAATAGTCTCAGAATGGAGTAAAATTGTAGGATACCCAGCTTGTGTCTGAGAATTGCTTGTTGTAACTGGTACCAGAAGCCATTCGTTTATTCATTTCCATTGCCAATTTTTCTCTTGGGATCTCAACTTTTCGTCTTACTTATTTCTAGTAGTGCTTTGTATATAAGGAATATTAGTACTTTGTTATATGAGTTGAAGATTCTTTTTCCCAGCTTCTCATTTGTCTGTTAACTTTAATTACGGTGAAAGAAACTTTTTTTAACATAATCAAAGTTATCAATTTTTAAATGGCTTTTGGATTTTCAGTCACATTTACAAAGGCCTTCCAAAATCATAAAGGAATTCACCCATAGTTTTTTTTTAGTGATATTATTATTTTTTGTTATTTAAATACCATAAATTCTTTTTTTAAAGTTTATTTATTTTTAGCAATCTCTACACCCAACATGGGGCTCAAACTCACGACCCTGAGATTAAGTGTCACCTGCTCTTCCAACTGAGCTACCCAGGTGCCCCTTTTTAGTGATTTTAGTTATAGTCTTTTACATTTAAATACTTATATGATATCTTTGTAATTTACTTTATTGAATAGTGTCAAATATGGACCTACTTTTATTATAGATGGCTATTTATTTATTTTTTTTAAAATTTTTAGGGTTTATTTTTGAGAGAGAGAGAGAGACAGAGCATGAGCTGGGGAGGAGCAGAGAGAGAGGGAGACACAGAATCTGAAGCAGGCTTCGGGTTCTAAGCTGTCAGCACAGAGCCTGACGCGGGGCTAGAACCCATGAACCATGAGATCATGACCTGAGCCGAAGTCCGATGCTCAACCGACTGAGCCACCCAGGCACCACTCCAGATGGATATTTAGTTATACCAACACTATTTATTGAGTAGTCTCTTTCTCCTGGTGATTTGCAATGTCACCTTTTCACATACTGATTCCTATCTATTTGGGTCTGTATCAGAACATTCTCATTTACTCCATTCATTTGTATGTTCATTTATGGACTAAATCCACATTGTTTTAATTACTGAGACTTTATAATGTGTTCTAATAAGTAGTAAGGCTAACCATTCCACCTTCTGCCACACACAGGTGTACATATTTCTCTTGTTTTCAGAACTTTCCTGGCTATTCTCCTCCTGCGCTAGTCAGGAGAATTTTTTTGTGGTGTAAAAAAAGAATAAAAGTTGGTATTTTTATTAGGATGTGCTAAAATTTTAAATAAAGTTAGGGAAAGTGACATTTTAACAATTTAGAATCTCCCTATCCAGGGATGTCTTTCCACTCGTTCAAATCTTTTTTTGGTCCTCTGGTTTTGTTTTCAAGCTTTCTACGTATACAGCTTGTACATTTCTTGTTAAATTTATTCCTAGGTACTTCCTCTTTTTTGTTGCTACCTTAAATAAGGTCTTTCATCCTTCTATCTTTTTTTTGTAGTTTTTAATTTTTATTTTTAAATTTATTTTGAGAGAGAGAGAGATAGAGAGCAAGTGGGGGAGGGACAGAGAGAGGCAAGAGAGAATCCCAAGCAGGGTCCACCCTGTCAGCACAGAGCCCGCTGCAGGGCTTGAACTCACTAACCGTGAGATCATGACCTGAACTGAAATCAAGAATTGGAAGCTTAACTGACTGAGCCACCCAGGCGTGCTTCCATCCTTCTATTTTCTAATAAGTTATTTTTGTATATATCAGATTGATTGGTTTGTGTATATTAATTTTGCATCTTTCTACTTTACTAAATTTTTTCTTGTTTATAGTAATTTATCACTTGAATTTCTAGGGTTTAAAGGCATACAATCATATTAGCTGCAAATAGTGGGTATTTTTCTTCCTTTCCCATTTTTACACTTGAAATCTTTATCATGTCTAATTGTGACTGCTAGTGCCATCAGTAAAGTTTTAAATAATAATGGTGGGGGGCGCCTGGGTGGCTTAGTCGGTTGAGCGTCCGACTTTCACTTGGGTCATGATCTCGCGGTTCGTGGGTTCGAGCNATGAGCATTCCTGTCTTATTTCTAACTTTAGTAGGGCTGCCCTTAATGTTTCTCTATCAAGCAGAATTCTGGGCTTTGGGATGACATAGGTTTAATCATGTTAAAGAAGTATTCAGCTGTTTCTATTTCGAGTGCTTTTTATCAGAGTGTTTACGCCAGGAGCATTTTAATAAGCACTAACCACAATAAAGCTATCCTTCTGACCTATCTGTCTTCCCAACCTCCAATCTGTTGCTGATATCACCCGTTGGCGGTCCTAACCAGAAGACAGAGGAGAAGTGAGTCCCTAGGGGTCAGCTTCTACAGAGCAGGGTAGAGAAGAAGGACTGCAGGTAGATCTGGAAGAGCAGACAGGGTATACCCAGTGCAGAAACCAAAACCAGACAACAAAACAACCTCTCTCTTCAACAGTTGGAAAGAGAAAAGGTTATTATAGGTGGTGAAAGCAATTTTCTTGAAGCTAGTAGCATCACCTTTGTTGATAAGAAAAGTGTGGAGTCTCAGTCTTAGTCATTTTTACATGGAACGCTGCTGGTACTAATCTTTTCCAGGTCTAATGCTAGCAGGCCCATGAGCTGCATTTCCTGGTCAGGATTAAGGTTCTCAAATAAGTTCTCCCTACATCTAGTACCTTATTTTTAAAACCCTGCCACTCCTTCCTCATCTCTAAAAATAATGTCTTAGTGTGATAGATATCAGATGGGCTAGTTGTCAGCACCAGAAGCAGACACAGTATTTCTGCGAAGGATCCAGTGGAACACAACCTTTTTGCTGGCGCCTTGGCCAGTCTCCAGGGGTTTTCGGTTCAGGCCTACTTCAGATGCCCCCATGTATCACCAGGCTTGGCTTTGAGGCCAGAAAGTTCACCTAACTGTACCACGTGATGTCCTCTCAGATGAACTGGTTCCCTTCTGCCAGACATTTGGAAAGTGTTCCAAACTCTGTAGCAATCCTGCCCTTCTACTGCACAGGTTGCATATTTGGGAGACATCATGGGTCACAGGGTTGCCAGATAAAATACAGGATACTGAGTTACATTTGAATTCCAGATAAACAACGAATAATTTTTAGTATAAATATATCACAAATATTGCAAGGCACATGCTTATACTAAAAAATTATCTTATTGTTTTACGGGCAATTCAAATTCACCTGGGCATCTTGAATTTCTCTTTGATAAATCTGGCAACCCTCACCACAGAACTCTTTCCCAAATAATCCTCCACCATGCTGCCACCTCCTCCCCCAATTTCAAATCTCTTCACTGGAATTAGGTTCACTAAAGTGTTAAGACCATCTAGAAGGAGTATGAACTGTACAGTTAAGATTTACTTTTGAGGCCTTCACCTCTGACTTCAAATCCCATTAATAGCGATTAGTTTATCCAATCAAAAAATTTGTTGGGCACTAAGAAGGACATTTTATGAGTGACTGAGAACATGACAAATTTAGATTCCAGCAGGTGTGAATGGGGGTGGGGGTGTTGGGGCATAGCTTCAGGGAATGCTTGCAGAGAAGAGAATACTAAAGAGAACTTGAGTGGCTCAGCTGGTTAACCATCCCACTTTGGCTCAGGTCATAATCTTGAGGGTCATGATCCCAAGGGTTATGAGTTCAAGCCCAGGATCAGTCTCTGTGCTGTCAGGGCAGAGCGTGCTTCAGATCCTCTATCCTCATCTCTCTGCCCCTCCACTAGCATTCTCTCTCTGTCTCTGTCTCTCTTTCAAAAATAAACATTAAAAAAAAGAGAGAAAGAACTTGTATTGCCTGACTAGGATCCTTGCATTGTTCCTTCCTTTCTTCCCCCTTTCCATCCCTTCTCTCTTCAGTATGCATCCGGCAGAACAGAAAGCAGGAGACCTGGTGGGGGAGACAACTGCCAAGTAACCAAGAGCTGGGGACGAAATAAACCAGGAGGAGAAGTAAAACCAAGACATATTTAAAAATTAGGTGCATGACACTTGAGGCAAAAAGTCCAAAGTTAGCCAAGAATGTCTGCTTATTGCAGGATTCAAAACCTCTGAGTGACAAAACTTCCGAAAAAGGAAGTGATGGTAGCATGGGGCACCCTGCTGACCCTTCTCCCTGCCTGAGCACTTCTCCATTCTATTCTCCTTACAGCTTCAGGGAGCAGACGGACAGGAGCAGCCCTCTCCTCGCAGGCTCTGTGCACTGCGTGGCTACAGCTCACATCTCTGTGAAGTGAATAAACCAGATTGCAGACTAATTTTCAGAGACGGACTTGATCAAACCAGCTTTCCCAAATGCTACGGCCCCAGAAGGTAAGGGTTAGTTCATGAGGCAGATATAACCTCACCTCACATGGTTGCTTCTTTGGGGGCATCCAAGTTCATGCCTAGAGACTGACCACTCAGAGAGCTAGCCTCGTTTCAACTGTGCCGTGTGAATTTGTGTTTGCTGCCATCTCCCTACCTGGAGTTGTTGAGCTCTATCAAGCAGCTCTGGAGCCCTTGCTGCAAGGCTCTGCTCAAGTCTGACCTCTCGAGAGAAGCAGAAGAGTTTGAGACTCCTAATGGAGTAGCGTGGCCAACTGGTCCTCATTTGTCTTAGAATTTCCCAGTCTGTGCACATACCAGGAAACCTCTCAGTCCCAGGCAAACTGGGGTGATGGGCCACCCTAAAAATTAAGATGCCAAGGCCTTGGCACTTGAATATGTTTCTGCAGCTGTAAAATGTTGGGACTGGCTAATACAGCTTCTAAAGTTACTGCCACGTCTAACAGCCTATGATTCACCTTCGTGCTCCTGACCTTACCTATCAGCTCCCAAATAAAATTCATTTGATCCACGTCCTTGAGTTCATGTAATCTGATGCTAAACTAATCATTGGTATGTTAACAGGAAAGGGTGATAGGGTTCCCAGAGGGATTTTAACAATGGTTCTGGGAGGGAGGCGTGGGTCTATAGCTGAGTGGTTCCAATGGTAGGAGCTCAGCTGGGGAGATGGGGGGTGTGGCTCTGTGCCATCCTGCAAGGAAAATGTTTTTAGGCAGGCATTTCAAGGCAGTCAGCCTGATAGAGCTGGTTTGATGGGTTGGTTTCAGCTGCACAGCAGGAATGGTAGCCACAGGCAGGGCATTCTTGTCGGACTTGAGCCAACTTTCACAGTATGACATGAATAAAGTCAGCAGCTGAAACCAGAGACTGCAGAAGAAAGGAAGTCGTGTACTGATCACACCATTCATTTATTTTTAAATGCATTTGCCCTGAGCCCTGGTCTGTCATCTGACATACAGATATGCAGCTATCATTTTGGGGTACTTGAGAGTTCAAACTCTGAAATCACCACCTACTAACTGTAATATCGGGCAAATGTTAGGTTGAATCATATGAACTTGCCACTATTAGATCCTTTTTGACCTGCAAAAACAGGAATGCTGCATGGTTAAGCCTAAGAACTTACTCTCTTTTCCTGTCTCCTCATGTGTGAAAGGCAGATAGGCACCCACCTCCAGAGCACGCGGAGAGGACTAGGTGAGAGAAGCCCGTATGGGCTCAGAATGGTCCCTGCCACGCCCCTATTCAGTGGCATCCATTATAGTGCTGGCTTCTCTGCCACGACTGGCAAAGAAGTACAATGGGCCTACGTGTTCCATCAGCTGAGGGTAGGGAGGCCCACACTGCTTCAGGATGTGGAGCACTGACAAGCCAAGGTGGACTGACCACCTTGGCTGAATGTAGAACTTAATCCTCGTCCCAGGGTTAGGAAAGGAGAATAAGGTTTATACCTTAGATTTTTCAGTTGTTCTGAGAACTGAAGTTTTTGCTTTTTCTCTCAGGACAGAACAACCAATTCTAAAGCATAGCAAAGGGCTTTTACAAGGGGGTCTTGCTCTTGCAAAACAGGCTGCATTCTTAGTCTTACATCTGTGTTTGTAGCAACCACACAATGTGGCCATCTTATTCAATTTGGTTATATACACACAGATATACATATATTGTGAAGCACGAACAAAACAAATGAGATAGCCTCATCATTAGCAGAGTGCAAAAAAGTTACAATGGATTTCTTCTCTCAATAACTAACAGGAAGCAATAAAAAAGAGGAAACAAAACATTTTGCTGCAGTACTGTCATTACATAATTAAATAAAAATTATTAACTTAAGCAAATTCACTTGGTTTTTTATAGCTCAAGGAATCCAGGAAATGGTTTCCTTACGTATAATGAGGAAGTGCATCATTAGGTCTCTTAATATGTTTCTTCCCTATAACACTTCTGTGTTTTGTCTGTCTTCTGTGCTTTCACTCCCTTGACACTAAAGTGATCTGTTCACAGAACTGGGAACACTACAATTCTTAGGTCAAATAATGGCTGGGGAGCCTTTGGACTCCAAGGCCAGCACTTCCCTACTGTACACATCCCATAGATATGTCATCAGAAATCTAAAAAAACAAAACAAAACAAGAACTCAACCTTGATCTCGGGTTGTCTAAATTCTCTCTCAAGCAGACCTCCTTCAAATGTGAGAAAGTTAAGCTCTCAAGATATATTAACAGTAAGGTGTTTACAACAAAATGTCCGGTTGTGCCTATTAATATTTTTGCTCTTTGAATTAATTCCTTCCTGGTGACAAAGGCTGAGCTTTTGAACTTCTGGATATGACTAGGCAGGGCATTTTTGCTCGGCCTGGCCCTCTTAAGTGGGTAGAAAAGGCTTGGTTGAACACCTGGTATTTTGTGGCCAGTAATTATAAGACAAGGGTTACTGTGATTACTGAACTTCATTTTTGACCAGAAGCCAACTGTACTCTTTGAAACAAACATCTCTTGAAAGCCTAGTGTGCTTTGAGATGATTTTAAAACTCACTTCACAAATAGAATTGGGTACAAATCAGATTTTTTAACGATATTTTGCTTTGACGCAACATCTCTGTCTGTCATTTGGTCTGAGTTCTTCAACTCTCACTAGGAGTAGGTGATCTTTCCACTTACACTGTCTTAACACATCCTTATCTTTTCAGCACTGCTTACTGTACAATGACCTGTCCCCCAGGGAACAGATTTACTCTAGGGTGTGTGGTCATAACTGAGGTAAGGGAAGGGACAAACACTAAACACTGAGAGAAACAAATCACCTTTTCCACATTGAGAACACTAGTGAATCATCCACTGACAGGCTTTCACAGCAGTGAGTCTTCCTTTGGGAAGACCGAGTCCCCAATTCAGTTTTTTGTTTTGTTTTGTTTTTTGAGAGACAGAGAGAGACAGAGAGAGAATCTTAACCAGGCTCCACACCCAGCACCCATCTCTATCTCACAACCGACCACGAGATCATGACCTGAGCCAAAATCAAGAGAACACTTAACGGACTGAGCCACGCAGGGGTTCCCAGTTCTTTTTTTTTTTTATTATTTAAAAAAAAAATTTTTTTTAATGTTTTATTTATTTCTAGGAGAGAGAGAGAGAGACAGAGACAGCGTGAGCAGGGGAGGGTCAGAGAGAGAGGGAGTCACAGACTGAAACACGCTCCAGGCTCTGAGCTGGGAGTCAGCACAGAGCCCGACGCAGGGCTTGAACCTACGAACTGCGAGATCATGACCCAAGCAAAGGTCGGACGCTTAACTGACTAAGCCACCCAGGCGCCCCATCCCAGTTCTTAAGTGAAAACTTGATTGCCAAGTAGGATCAAGCCATCAAGGGTGGAGCCATTGGGGTTGAGGTGGGAGATGGAGACTAGTATATTCAACTATCAGAATGAGGCAGAAAGGGACTTAATTTGCTAGTTTCCCCAGACAGAAGAACTCCTATCAATGCCTTTTTGCCTCACTGTTAGTTTTAGGAAAAGGACACAGAGGCTTCACCTCACAAGGACCTGATAAAACTAAATGTAATACACATGTGATCAAGAAATGGTTTTTTTTTCCCTTGGTATTCCCCTATCCCCACCTCCATGCCTTGGATAGCAGGCCCTTGTCTCACTGCCTTAAGGTGGAGGAATGATGTGACAGGGTGACAAGAAAAACAAGAACAAAACTTCTGTGATTTATGTTTTGTGTTATAAAAGCCCTCAGAGGACTGGAGAGGATCTGGAGTACAGCCAGAGGATTTGGGAGAAAAACATGTGAGGAGAGTGGGGCTTTCTTGGAAGACTAGAAACACTTCTCTTCACTAGATGGATGAAAAGTGAGAGAGCAAAGTCATGAATGGGTCCTTCCTTCTTACCCTACCCTTTTACCTCAGGAAGGCAATAAGCCTCAGGAGAATGGCTGTGTGGTGTGGGCCTACAGAACTCCCAGACCCTGGAATGGCTCCAAAGAAGCAGGGAGCTGCTGGACACGAATAGGCCCTGTGAACAGGAAAGAGGCACAGCTATATGAGTATCAGCAGGAAGACTAGAAGGAACTGTAGACATCTTGGTTGGTGCCTCCTCAAACACTTAACTTGAGGAATGAATGGATCTCCCAATATCTTACACTAACCTGTGCATCCCTGCCACTTCCCACCCCAAACTAAGACATACCCTCAAAGACAGAGAAATACCAAAATGATGGAAGTCGTTGCTGACATCCTCTAACATAGAACCGGAGCTTAAAAGATAAAGTAGGTTGATTATAGTGGAATAAAGATACACTTCTTGCATATTTGCACTTGTATACAGAGGTCTGTGCTGAATCTAGTTTGAGTTTCCGTGGAAGACAGTGTGGTATGGTGGAGAGGCACTAACCTGGAAGAGAGCTCTGTCACTTCATAGTGTGTAACTTTGGACAAGTCATGTAACTATCTAGGCCTCAGTGTCCTCAATCTATAAGATGTGTATAAGAACACCTGTCCTGACAACTCATAGTGCTGTTTTGAGGAATGAGATGGTACATGTGGATGTCATTACATATAGCACAAGGCAAGGAGCCAGCCTAAACAGTATCAAATGCAAATCATAATTAGAAAAAAAAAATCTTATGAAATAACTCCCACTTGGAGAAGCTCGTTGGACTCATCAATTTCATTTTCTCTTCCTGGCACACAAAAGATAACATTCCCCAGCCTCCCTTGCAGTTAGGATGGGCCCATGTGATTGGGTTCTGCCACTAGGATGTGGCAGAAATAAGAACAGTGCTTGTAGACCTAGCCACAGATCCCCCTGTGTAGTCTTCTACATTCCCTTCTCCCTCTGTTGCAACTGCTGAGGCCATATGTTGAAGCTGATGGCATTTTAAGATGAATTGTCAAATCACCACTTGGAGGAGATGCCCAAGAGAGGCCCCTACCTATATTGGATTGTGATGTAAGATGTAAACTTTTGTCATGTTAAGTCAGTAATATTTTGGGGTTATGTGTTCATGTAACCTATCTGGCCTATCCCCGACTAGCATAGTACTATAATAGTAAGATAACATATAATAATAATATGTATATATTTCATGTTATATATTATATGAAATGAGATGTCTCAAGGGATGAAGAAGTGCGTCGGTCAATATCTTTCATTCCTTATTAATGAAGAACACATAAGTTCAGTCTCTGCTATTTTTGGGCAAAGGGCATCAAAGTGCAGGTTATGAGGACATTCAAGTCCGTGTCTGGCTCACTCCATGGAAGCAGTCACCTAGGATCCTGGCTCTGCCACACACTGGGCCCTTTGGACCCCCCTCACTGCAGCTGCTGCAGCTGTGGGTGCCGTGCATGGTCACTGCACCATCTCGGCTGGAAGACAGCCTCTTTCCTCATCTCAAACTCTCCATGGACACTCAGCATTCAAACAGGGAGGACCCAGGAGATTCTCTTGGATCTCCGCAATGAGGAAGCCCGTTCTGTAGGGAGCACAGCTGTTACTAAACATCTCAAAGCAGTAGGTTTTGCATGTTTGCTTATTGCCACCTCCATTCCCCAAACAGTTCCAGCATACATACATTTGCAGCTTAACTTCTGCTCAGTCCTCCAGAGCAATTGGTACTACTGACTGTGCTCAGAGACCTAAAACTCACTGCAGTCCTGGAGGCTGTCCAACTGTGCAAAGAAGGACAGTAATGCTTTCCCCTGAAACTACACTCTCTTTGTCCAGGGTTGGCAAGAGAGCCCAGTTATCTTCAAGGCCCGGGGCTTTAAATTTCCTCTGCCACATGCCTGGTCATGCCTGGTCATGCCTGGTCACCACCCTCTCTCTGGGTAAATCTTTATTCTTAATGCTTTGGACCATTGGGAAGGATTCCAAAGGAGGCTTGGTCACTTCATTCCATAACAAAGACTACCCTCTTTTGGACCAGTTATCTGGCTTTGATCCATCATAGAGAATCCTGCCCAGTGGGCATACAGACTTGAGCCACTCGTCACACAGGATGAATGAGGAATCATGAATACAGTGAGAAATCTGTCAGTACAAGTGAATGAAATCTCAAAGTTCTTGTCCTTCTGAAGGCCACAAGTGCAACTGTACTATCATCTTTGAATGAATGCTACTGACCTTCAGAAAAAGAAAGCATTAATATAGTTTTGCTAGATGTCATTACTGTGTGTGTGGGGGGGGGAGGGGATTTCTTTTTCCGTTAAGCTCTACCTCTACACCCAACGTGGGGCTTGAACTCATGATCCTGAGATCAAGAGTCCTATGCTCTTTGGCTGAGTCAGCCAGGCACCCCTATTATTGTTATACTGACAATTGATGACCTGAGGAATAAAGGTACTTTAAATGTTTTAATTGTTGCTTTCTAACATAAATGCTTTTAGAATCATAAAACTAATTTTTGCTTACTGTGATAAATTTGCCAAGTACAGAAAAGTATATAAAATGTTTTAATAACATCTATCAGCTTTTGTTTTGTGATATAGTTGGTATACTCCCCTCTATGTTATATGTTTCTTGAGAAAAGAAGTCACAGCATTTCTTAGTCCATAACACTGAAGCAGAAAGCCTATTTAAGACAGTATGGTAGAATAGATGTTTGTGTAATGCACGCTACTCAATGAATTTAGCAAAGTTGGTATTTTCACCTACCTCTGTGGATCAGGATCTCCAAGGCTGAAAACAAAATTTAAAAAGATCTGTGCAATAAAGACTATGTAGAGTGGTCCATGACTATGGACCTTGAAGTAAGACAGATGTGGCCTGAAATCCATCCCTGATCTTACTCATTAAATGTGTCTGTGGGTAAGTTATTTCAGCATTCCGAGTCTCTGGTCTGATAGGGCTCTGCTTCAAACTGCTCTCACCCTGGACTGGACACAAGTTGATGGAATAATCTCTGCCTGAAATGTTGATGCCTGAAACTGTCCTGGTTTTAGCACTAAAAATCTCACAGGAAATTCTTCAATCTCAGGCAAATCAGAAAGGTTGGTCACCCTACAGAGAAGCAGAACAGATCACACATTGGCTCTTTTTTAAAAAAATTTTTTTTAATGTTTTATTTATTTCTGAGAGAGAGAGAGAGAGAGACAACAGACAGACAGACAGACAGCATGAGCAGGGGAGGGTCAGAGAGAAAGGGAGACACAGGATCTGAAACAGCCTCCAGGCTCTGAGCTGGCAGTCAGCACAGAGCCCGACGTGGGGCTCAAACCCACGAACCAGGAGATCATGACTTGAGCTGATGTCGGGTGCTTAACTGACTGAGCCACTCAGGCGCCCCCACATTGGTTCTTAAAGCAAAGAAAGCACAACACTTCAGTTGTTTTCAGTGACCCCAGCAAGTTATGTGGCCACAGAGACCTTCAAGGGATGGTGTAAAGGAAAAACTCAAGTTTTTTTTTCTTTCCTGAGTATGTGAAAAAAATCCCAGTTCTTCCCTAATATCTCTTTCTTCCCTGTGTATGCCCTTTACTCTCAGAGAACACTTCTGATACCTCTGGTCACCAAATATGTGGAGGTGATTTCCCCACCAACCAGTTCTCTGATGCCAGATGGATGTCCTACAATTTAATTCAACTCTTACCCTATCTACCTGGAGATAGCATCAGATCCCAAAGGCCCAGTCCCATGAGACTGCCTCCCCACTTCAGACTCTAGTCACAAACCCAGGTTGCCACCTGTGCTTCTGACCAACCGGCTATAGAATGGAGGTTTTATCGATGGAATGGAAAAAGACAGTTTCAAGTGACATATCGGATAAAGGGCTAGTATCCAAAATCTATAAGGAACTCACCAAACTCCACACCCGAAAAACAAATAATCCAGTGAAGAAATGGGCAGAAGACATGAACAGACACTTCTCCAAACAGGACATCCAGATGGCCAACAGACACATGAAACAATGCTCAGTGTCCCTCATCATCAGGGAAACACAAATCAAAACCACACTGAGATACCACCTCACGCCGGTCAGAGTGGCTAAAATGAACAAATCAGGAGACTGTAGATGCTGGCGAGGATGTGGAGAAACGGGCATCCTCCTATACTACTGGTGGGAATGTAAACTGGTGCAGCCCCTCTGGAAAACGGTGTGGAGCTTCCTCAAAAAATTAACACTAGAACTCCCCTATGACAGCAATAGCACTGCTAGGAATTTACCCAAGGGATACAGGAGTGCTGATGCATAGGGGCACATGTGCCCCAATGTTCATAGCAGCACTCTCAACAATAGCCAAAACATGGAAAGAGCCTAAATGTCCATCAACGGACAAATGGATTAAGAAGATATGGTTTATCTATACAACAGAATACTACATGGCAATGAGAAAGAATGAAATCTGGCCATGTGTAGCAAAGTGGATGGTACTCAAGAGTGTTATGCTAAGTGAAATAAGTCAGGCAGAGAAGGACAGATACCATATGTTTTCACTCATATGTGGAATGGAAGAAACTTAACAGAGAACCATGGGAGAGGGCAAGGGGGAAAATAGTTAATGAGATGGAGGGAGGTAAACCATAAAAGACTCTTAAATACTGAGAACAAACTGAGGGTTGATGGGGGTGGGGGAAGGGGAAAATGGGTGATGGGCATGGAGGAGGGCACTTGTTGGGATGAGCACTGGGTGTTATATGGCAACCAACTTGACAATAAACTATAAAAAAAAAGAATGGAGTTTACAATGACCCCCTCTGTGGGTTCAATTAATTTGTTAGAGTGGCTCACAGAACTGAGGGAAACGTTTACTTACATTTGCCAGTTTATAATAATAGGATATGATAAGGGATGCAGATGAAATCCAAATGGAAGAGATGCGTAGGGCAAAGTATGTGGGAAGGGGTGTGGAGATTCCATGCCCTCTCCAGGTATGCCACTCTCCCAGTACCCCCACGTGTTCACTAACCTGGTAGCTCTCTGAACCCAGTTCTTCTTGGGTTTTTATAAAGGCTTCATTACATAGGCATGATTGATTACATCATTGGCCATTAGAGATGGATTCAACTTCCTGGCCTTGTCCTCTCCTCAGAGTTTGGGGGTAGGGCACATGGAACTGAAAGTTCCAACCCTCCAATCACATGGTTGACTCTCCTGTCAGCCAGCCCCCAATCTTATGTAAGGTCCAAAAGTCACCTCATTAACATAGCAAGAGATACCTCTGTAGCTAGCATCACATAGGAAATGCCAGGGGTTTTGGGAGCTGTGAGTCAGAAACTATAGACAAAGACCAGATACATATGAGAAATCTATTTTAGGCATCCCAATGACCAAATATATATTACTTATAAATCACAATATCACAGGTGGGGATGTGCTGTCCCCAGTACATCAGAGGGAGGACACCTGGACATGTCTGGTTGCCAGCTCTTATGACCACCACACCTGCTTCGACCTTTCCTCCCCCATCTGGGTTTACAGTCTTCCTCGGGTGACATTCAGCTCTCTTACCTGATTCTAGCCCATTTATTGTCAATGGACTCTTGTTTCCCATGCTCTACTCCCAGAACAGCATTGGTCGTAAGTTGGGCGGTGGATGCCAAAGATGGAATCAGCCTCTTCTTCAAATGTAACTGTTCATCCATTTATTTATTAGTGGATTCATTTATTAGACAAATTCCAATTGAACACCTAGTGTGCTGGAGATATATTATGCGATATGATGTGAACTTCAGTACAAAATACTTGAGTCCAAGAAACAGTGACCTGCTAATATTAGGCTTTTACTATGCCATACATATAGATAGATCTCATTTCTTCTAATTTCAGTTATTTTGTGGGCAAGTTGATATTTTCTCTCCTGCCCCTTTTAACATTCACTAAAGGCTGCATTTATATAGACTCAAAGTAAATAACAAAGTAAATAACTTTAGTAAAAGTACTCAAACTAAGCTCATACCTGCTTAGCCAAAGAGCACTGCCCACCCATGGCTCTGCCTCCTGGGTTAGGTGCTGGGACTGGAGAAGGGACTAGGACTTAAAGTTGGGAAGTTGTGATGCTCTTATGTATTTGTGAATCCTTGCAGCTTGATTTTATGCTGTAAGCGTGCCATTATCCATTCCCAGATGCCAGTGGCTACTTCAAATGTCTAGGTCACAGTAGTTTGCCATCATCTGGGAACCTTGAAAAAACCCATGGTCAGGCCACACAGTGAATCAATTAGGTCAGAATCTTGGGTGGGCTAAGACTCAGACACTGATATTTTTTAACATTTCCCAGCTGAAACTCTAGGCCTAGGACTGTGGTTTTCACATTCTAACCTGTATCATAATCACCTGGAGGCTTCAGAGATTGCTGGGTCTCACCTCTGGAGTTTGTGATTCAATAGGTCTGGGGTAGGGCCGGAGGATTTGCATTTCTAACAAGTTCCCAGATAATGATGCTGCTGGTCTGGAGACCACAATTAGAGAACCACTGGTCTAGGAGACCCTCCGTATCCTTAACAACTGAGTAGAATGGGGATGGAACAGTGGTGAGGAGGCCTACTCTAGATTTTTATTACCTCCGGAGGATCTGTTCAGGGTGCATGGCAGACTCAGTTCTGCCTGAGAGTTATCTGTGTGATGGTGGTAAGACAAAATGACCTGTGTAGTTGTGAGGTTTAACTGCGACAAGGCACACAAAGCCCTTGGCATAGAAGTGACCACAAGCGAGCACTCAAACAATGCTAGCCCACAACACTAAACCATGTTTCCCCAGAAAACCAGAAATGAACCGGAACCTCAAAAGGGTGTGAAACCTCTGTACCTCAGAGCCTTTCTTCTTTTTTTGCTTCCTCTCAAACAATGATTGAAATCGTTATTGAAAAGGCAATAAACACTTATGATTCAAAATATGTATTTGTACAAAAAGGTGAGAAGTAATTTTGCCTCCCCCAGGACATCTCCAGTCCTCCTGTTCTGCTTATCAGAACAAGCCCCAGCTCCAATTTCTTATAGATGCCTCTAGAGATATTGTTGCAGATAAAACTGTAATTGTGTGTGTCCGTCCATTTCTTTAAAAAAAAATGATAGCATGCTACATATACTGTTTTACAATCTTTTTTGAGTATACGTAACTGTGCAAACTGTTCTTTTTTCACCCAAGATTGTATCTTGTGGATAGTTTCATATTAATGCATATAAACCTGCATTACTTTTTTTCTTGAGTCTGCATCATCCCATTGCAGTTAGGTAGCATAAATTACTTAACCAGTTTCCTATAAATAGATGTTTACTTTTTTCTTTTGTTACTATAGGCATTCAAACAACAAGTCAAACCAATCTATCAGATAAATTCATGAAGGTTAAATGGCTGGATTAAAGACATGTCCAGGGGTGCCTGGGTGGCTCACGTGGTGAAGTGTCAGACTTTGGCTCAGGTCATGATCTCATGGTTCGTGAGTTCAAGCCTTGCACTGGGCTCTACTCTCTACAGTTCAGAGCCTGGAGCCTGCTTCAGATTCTGTGTCTCCCTCTCTCTCTCTGCCCTTCCCCTGCTTGCATGCGTGCTCTCTCTCTCAAAAATAGATACTAAAAAAATTAAAAAATAAAGATCATGTCCAGTTTTAATTTTGACCTTAACTGCCAAATTCCCTAAGAATTACTAAGAGGGTGTACAGTGGCAGAATTCTGCTGCAGGCAGAATTGGGGTCAGCTGCTAGCTTAGCCACTTAACTAGCTGTGTAACCTGAGGTAGATCCTCTGTCCCTCTAACTTTGCCCCCCTTATCCTGCTTGCACTCTTCCTTCAAATAAAAACAAAACAAAAATAAGTAGGAAACCTTGGATTTGAATCCAGGTCTGCCTGATTCTATCCTACTTCCACAACCCAGCTGCTTGTCTCTTTACTCCAACAAAACTGTTCACTGAAAGAACACCAGTGGCCATTTGGTTGCTAAATCTAAAGATCTTTTCTTCCCATTCTTTGTTCTCAGCTCCTCTGTAGCATTTGAAACTGGTGACTTCCTCCTCTCTCTTGAAATGATCTGTTCTGCATCTGTTCTCCTCTAGAACCTTTGCCTCTCAACAACTGTCTCTCTTCTGGCTCTACTTCCTTCTCTCTTTCCCCACAGGAGTGTACCCTAAGCACTCATCGTAGGTCACCTTTTGCCTCAGTCTCTACCCCCTTTTGGTAATTTCATCCAATCTCCTGTTTTGCCATCTACTGGCATAACCTTGCAAGACACCTAAAATCTTTCTAGACCTGAGCTTTTCTCTCAAGGTCCACATTTCTAGCAGCCTCCTGGGCATCACTGCCTGATTGTCTCTACTTTAAACTCAATACGACAATGAATGAACTCACTGAATTTCTCTGTCCAGACTTACTAGGTCCTTTTACTTTCCCAAGCCAGAGACTTCTCTCCTGACTTGTCTTCCACATGCAATACATGTCAAGTTTAGTAAATTCTAACTACTCCAATATCTCACATCTCTTCTCTCCCTCAGTTTCCAATCACCTTTGCCTTCCTTACTATCAGTAAGGATTAGTACATTACGGATTTTACATTAGCACTCAGCAGATATCAACTATTGCCACACACTTATCTCTCTTCCTTCCAAGGCACGTCAAGCATGGTTGCCAACTCACTTGTGAATGCATGGTTGTGAGCACTTTTCTACTCAAAAACCTTCACTGGCTTCCTATGGCCCAAAGTTTAAACTCCAGACGCCACTGCCTGGTATATCCCCTGCATGTGACTCCAGCCTATCATCACTGCTCACTTTTTCACCATTCACTTTCCCTTCATGTGCCCTCACATCAGCTAAACTGAACTACTCTTTCTGTTATAAACCCTCCCCTTTCTCACTTCCTTTTCCCACCATCTTTGTCTGTAGTCCATCTTCGGGGAGTACTCTCCTTTTCCCCACCTCTTCATTGGCGAATACTACTTGTTCTTCAACGCTCAGTTACAATGCCACTTTCATAAAGCCATCAGTGAATGCTTTGCTCTACTTTGCCCCCCTAAAAAGTTTTGGCTCTAGCCTCTGAGGTTTTGTAGCTCTTTATTTAGACCTCTGACACACTTAACATTTCCTTTTGTATTAAAGTTACTTATATTAACAACCGGCATCCCTTGTTAAAATCTTAATGCATTATTTCATTTAATCCTCCCAATGACTCTCTGAGGTAAGTGGCCATTATCACCACTTTGCAGGTTAGGAAAACAAAGGCATGGAGAGATTAAATAATTTATTCAAGAATGCATAAATGGTGAAGCCAGGGGTCAAATGAACAGAGGCCCAGAGCCCACTTCTCACGGTTATTATACAAGACTTGATTGTGGTTTGCTAGACAAGGAGATCTTGGATGACAAAAATCCTTGGGTGCTCCATCTTTGCATCTCCCAAAGTAGCTAATGACATTCACTGCACTTTAAAGATGGTTAGTGAAAAGAGGCACAGACTTGGTCAGATGTTCCCTTTCTCTCATCCATAGGTGGGTAAATTAGTGACGACAAGATGGGTGTTTGATACAAAGACTGCCGTTCCAAATACTGCATGTCCCTACTGAACCCCCCTCCTTGTTTCTTTTAGCTCCTTTTCTGTGTTCAGACTGTGGAGAAGACAGTGTTCTTGGGAAGGGTAGAAGGGACCTGTTTCTACACTGAGAAGACCTTACACAAGTTCTCTGGGGACGAGACTCCCTAAGCAGTTCTCAGGCAGCGGCCCTCTCTAGTTGGCAAAAGGCTACAGTTTGCAACCTCAGGCAATTCCAGAGAATGAACCTTTTCAAATGAAATAAACAGAGAGGAATGGGACCTTTTATTATCTCCAGATGGGACTGTGCAGCCTTGGAAGCTGTAGAAATAATTCTGTAATGCCTGGATCACACTTTTGTTATCTCCCAAAAGGAAAGAAAAGTTCCTTCCACTGAGAAGTGGTAAATTGTGTTAATTAAAAAGCCAACACGGATTAAATTCTGCAGATTGAATCTCCATACCCCCTCCATCCAAATTTTTCTGGTTTGCTTTATAGTTAACTTTGCCTTGCTTTCCCCCATTTAAAATAAGATATTAGGTTGAGTTGGAACACACATACACAATTGTAAAACTGCTGTTTATGAGTCATTACCCAAGACTTAGATGTTATTTTTAAAATGAGGATGAAATCTGGCAGTGAAATATCCTTTAGGGTATTATTAGAAAAGGAAATAAGACAAATATATCTATAGTGTTTTGTTTTTTTACCATTGGTGGCGGCCAGCTGGGCAGTCTATACATAGAAGGTATCCAATAAACATTTACTGAATGAATTCATACTAACAATTTGGGGCTATAACAATATAAAATGTAACTTTAAAATTGATGGTGCCACCTATTGGTGAAGATATAAAATGTAAAATGATCACTTACATAAGAAATTAATGTTTCCCAATCTTTTGTTACTTATTCCCACAGAGATTCTAAGAGATATTGAGGAGCTGAAAGGAATAGCTTGCTTGATCTACGCAGACAAGAAGCACTACTATTTATAGTTGACTTGCTCTCTACTGGACACCTATTAAAAGTTCAATATTTTGGAAGATGCTGGAGAAGTAAAGACATGGCCCTTGACTTCAAGGAGCGTCTTATCTAGTTGGAAAGAGAAGACCTACCTCCTGAAAACAATCCACAAATACAATAAAACAATAAACACCCTGACATTAAAATGCACAATGTTCATTCCATGCTCATGGTTATATCTTACATATTATAAAAGTATGGTAGTCATACTTTTTGGACAGTGAAGGAAGAAGTCTGTTTGCGTACCACTTACCTGAGGCCTAGCACACCACTGTCCCTGACACTTAATAGGTAATGACAAACACTACTGAATAATTGAATAATTCAGGTCTCATGGTTAAATACATATAGCTCATAGAATATTTTAAATTCAGACTGGCAAACAGATCAGAAAATACATGTGAACACGGGAAGTCCTATGGAGGAAGTGGGATTTGAGTTTTGTTCTGGAAAATTCCTCACGGAATTTATAATCTAATACAGATGAAACCATTGGTGCAGGCAGCCCTCTTGTAGTCATGGATTTGTATTTGAACTTGAGATTTCTGTAGTTTGGTATGCCAACTCACATTTTTCTCGTGAGTCAATGACTAGGTTTTTAGTCAATATTGGTGAATTCCAAAAGCAAAGGAGAAGAGGGCAGATGGCAGGTAGTTGCAAGACTGTAAACACATATTTTACTCCTAAAACCTTACTGGCAGGAGTAGTTCCTGGAATACACAGGTAGCCTAGTTAGGTTCCTCCAACTATGTGCTCTAATGTATTTCTATAATATTTGACAATATGTATCCAGAGTCTTAAAATGATCATAGCTTTTGATCTGGTACTTTTTCTTCAAAGAAAGTATGCTAAGGAAATAACCAGATATGTGAACAACTGCTTTCTGGAACAAAGGAAAAAGCTGTACTCAAAATGAAAACAGTTAAGTTTTTTGTTTTTTTAGTTAGGTTAAGTTTTGCTACAGATATAAGACAATTCTCCATGATCTTAAAAAATATGGCACAAAATTTGTATATGTTATTCCTGACTAGAAGGAATATAGGTTGTTTTGGTTTTACTCTATTGTAAGAAAATCTTTGAAATCTAGTGGGTGAAATTTAGCTCATCCATTCTGGTTATTTCCACTTTCATTGTCCATTGTCCTTGTAATTATTTTACAACATTGTAGAGAAAGAAATTAACATGTAGAAAATTGATAGTAATCCAAATATTTCCTGTTGTAGCTGTGTAAATGATTCCTATTAATGCAGTGCAAATGAATTTTGTCTAGTAGATAGATAATATAAATCTCCATAAATCAAATCTATTTGAACTGGTTATAACATCTTACTGGTTCCCTCATTAATTAATGAGTTAAATAAAATCTTTGATATGTGCTCATTTTATATTGATGAGTCATGATTTAACCTTTCTTGAAAGCTATCCTTTAACACTATATATTTTCTATGTTCTAGATTTTTTACAGTAAACATGGATTGCTAATTTAAAAAAAAAACTTTTTAAATTTTTTATTTAAAATTTTTTTAATGTTTTATTTATTTCTGAGAGAGAGAGAGAGAGAGAGAGCGAGCATGATCAGGGGAGGGTCAGAGAGAGAGGGAGTTACAGAATCTGAAGCAGGCTCCAGGCTCTGAGCTAGCTGTCAGCACAGAGCCAGATGTGGGGCTCGAACCCACGAACTGTGAGATCATGTGACCTGAGCCAAAGTTAGATGCTTAACCAACTGAGCCACCCAGGCGACCCTAAACAAGCTTTTAACATTCTAATTTAAGTATATATTCATGCATACATAGATTTACAGCTCAGTGAATTTTCACAAAATCTATACAACTATGTAATCTCTCAGATTAAGCAACACATCTTTACCATGAACATTGTTACCACCAACATCATTACCACCTCAGAGGTTTCCCTTGTGTCTCCCTCCTAGTCATTATCACCTCCCCACCAATTGGGTGAACAGTCCTGAATTCTATCATCAGAGATTCCTTTTGTCTGACTTTTTAACTTCACATAAATGCAATCACGTGATGTGTACTCATATGTGCCTGGCTTCCTTGACTCATTATTATGCTTGTGAGGTTTGTCCACGTTGTTGCATAAAGTTTTAGTTCCTTCATTCTCATTGCTGTGTCCTATTCCATTATGTGAATAGGTTACAAGTTATCTGTTCTGCTGATGAGCATTCAGATTGTTTCTGGTTTGGGCTATATGGTGAATAATGTGCCTGTGAACAGTTTTGTACATATTTTTTGGTGAAAATATGAATACATTTCTGCTGACAAGTGCATTCATTAGTTTAAAATCTGAAAAAATAAACCTAAACTACTATAAAAAGTCATGTTCCCTTTTTTCTCTACAGATCATTCCATCAGTATGAAATTCTTTCGATTAACAAATCCTTTTAAAATATATTCCAGAAGAATTAATCCTCATTCACGCCTTACTGTGAATTGCTATAATCTGATAAAGAAATCAACAGCTAGTGGAGAAGTTTCCCCTGGTGCTGGAGGGTGGGTGGAAACCTGCGTGAGGAAAAAGGAGTAGGAGATTTGGGTGTGACAGGAGGCAGCTGAGTGTTGGAACTTGAGGGGTGTGGCCGGGGAGGAGGCAGGATAGGGGAGATGTACTGACTTTTCCACTTACTCAAGGTCTTGGCTGTTTCCCTTTGAAAAGAATCACTACAACGATTATTACTGTGATTTATCTCTTTTAAATAGTTTAGTTGGCAAAGTGCTTTCATATCCATAACCTCGTTTGATCTCGCTCTCACAAGAAGCCTGGTATTTTCACAACTGTTCTTGTTTTAGATGCTTAAAGCTTAAAATTGTATACCACAGTTGGAGGGGTAAGTTAGGATTCCATTTCCTCTCACTGTGACCGGGTTCCATAAGCTGAGCACATCTAATTCATCCTCTCCAGATCAATTTGGTGTCTTCCTATTCAGTCCCCATCTCAGAAGCAGGGGAAGAGGGAGGAATTGAAGGTCAGGAGGAGCAGAAAATATCCCTCTGGCATCTTTTTTATTATCAAGTATCGTAGACGCTAAGGGGCGAGAAGCGTGGTATAGACTTGCAGAGTTTACACTCTGGCCTCCTGCAAGTGGGCACTGACTGGCCGAAGCCAGTGAGGTAGGGCGAAGTGGGTGATGGGGGAGGGTGGAGAACCAGGGTAGGTTCACCCCAGCAGGCTTGGTAGGGATGGGACATGGGACTAGTGGTGAGAATGGCACTGGGGCTGCCAAGCACAGCCTGAACCAGAAAGAACTGGAAAGAAATGTTAGCATATTTTAAGTTTTGGGTGAAATGGTTCAAAGAACGGTATGTCCTAGACAAGTTGTATTGAGCTTGGGGGTGAGGGTGGGTATTAGGTAAGTGGTTTAGCAGCAAGTCTGAGATCTTGGAGGTGAGGAACAAAGAGGCCCAGGTTGGGGTGTGGTCAGGCATCTCAGTGAATCTGAGGAGAGAGACCTTCATCTCAAGAAGGATTTTCAGAACTTTTATCTGGACTTGGAGCTGTTTGAGATTCCTCAAATATGGTTCAGCTGAGCTTACTGTAAAGCACTCCCCCTAGTCCCAACATCAGATGATAGGGGAGGTGGCTGTGGTGCAGGCCTCCTGTGGACAGCCAGGCAGAATGGGATTCACCTGAAACCCCCTGTGTCCTTTTGCTTCAATGCCCTGAAAAAGGATTAAGACTGATCCGTGCCAACCCTGTCAATGGGTTCACTCTAACTTGGCAAGCAAATTGTTGTTGACAGTTCTAGGTGTATGTTTTCTTAGAAATGGATTCTATGCAAGAAAAATGAGATTCTTGTTGCCATGTTAACAAGTAAACAAATTACAAAATGCTAAAGGGGAACATGAAAACGTTTCCAGGCTTCTCACTGGGCTCGTCTGCTACCTCCCACACTAAAAAAGGCCAAAAACTTTGCTATAGAGTGTTTTATCCTTTTCCTAAAATATATATTTTGAAGCCTAAGGCACCTTGGGACCCCAGCGTTATATACCCATAAGAAGCCTCTCACTTAATATGCAAAATCGAGTGTTTTCCATTTTAAATCCATTAAAATAAAGGAGTGCAGGAGATTAAAGTGTTTTGCATCACAGAATAGGGATTCAAACTGGATCCTTAACTTGTGATTAGGTATCTATCCAAGTATGTGTCCTCCACAGAGAACACAGTTTTGGAGTCTCACTTTCTACAGACCTGAACCATTAGCCCTGCAAACTGGTCAGGCTATCAGTTTGGACAGATTTCATCAGGGCTTGGCCCCCTGACAGAGCAGGCGGTGCTCAGCGGCTTCTTCCTCTCGAACTTCTAAAGTATCCAAAGGATTTGGCAATCCCACAGGCCTCTAAGATAAGTGCTTGATTGCCCTTCCAGGATTTCAAAGTTGTTCTTTAGGGACAGCCCAGCCCTGATTGCTCAATTTTGTAGGCAGAAGCAACAGATTAATCATCGGTATGTGAGTTCCTCTTCTACGCCGTTTGAAGTTCCTCGGATGACTTTTTAATTTATATACTAAAGTAGTAGCCCCTTTAATGTTTCTGCTACAGATGGCATTCTCTATGTACATTTCTAACCTCCCCCCCCCCAAAAAAAACCAATTTTCCTACTGATGAATATAAATTTGAGTTTCTTAAAATTTCATGAAGACCATTGAGGGGGCAGTTACATATACCATTGACCCAGATTGTGGTTGAATGAGTCTGGTAAGGCATAAAATTGGAATGCTATAGCATCTTATTACTAAAAAACAGTGCTCCATTTGGGGTGGCAGGAGGAAAGGAGCTCTTCAAGTTGGATCACAAAATCTGTTGCCTTTGGGATAAAGGAGCCACTGGATGGCCACCAGCCAGGGGAAGGTGGGATGAGAGCACTGGGTACTGTCACAATTTTTTCTCAAATGCAGTTTCCTTATTAAAAAGGAAGACTTTCTCATATTTCAAATAGAAAGTATGACAAAAGAAAGAGGGGAGGAAACAAACAAACAAAAACACCTTACTACCACCATTGATTACTAATTTCTACAGTAGCTTTCCACAGTTTTGGGAATTAACTTCTAAATTCAGGGAGGAATAATTACCCTTGAAAATACCCTCAGTCAGTGATGGAACAGAATGTTGCTTCCTCAGTGGAGTAGCTAATGAAGTAGGTGTGTTTATAAGTCACATTATTTAAATGCAAACAAACAAACAAACATAAAAGGTTCTGTTAACACTAGAATCACACTCAGCATGACTAGATACTCAACGCATGAAAAGTGCATGAGGCCAGGAATGGATCAAATTTCTATTACTTCCTTCATATTTACTTTGGGTTAAGTTCAAGCTAACTGAAAGGAAGGCAAGGCAGAAACCACCGTACCATTTAAAAGGTTCTTACTTGTTCTCCTCTCCTTGTTTTCTTCTCCCTTTTTCCTCTTTCCTTTATTCTTTTTCGTTTACCACCAACCCTACTTAGTTTAGGTGAATCCTAGCTAAGGTAAATGCGAAATGTGATGCTACTGTATTAATACGTTTGTATCTATCCTTCAATAATTGTGAAAATTACAAAAATGCATACATATTAATGAAAACATTCAAATAGTACAGAGTATGTCCCGTCTCATTACTTGCCATTCTTTGCACTCTGAGAGAAGCAACAATGCCCAGTGCGCAGGATTGGGAATGAAGCTGGGGGGGGGGGGGGNTTTAGTGGGGTGCGTGCTCTCTCTCTCAAAATAAATAAATAAACTTTAAAATTAAAAAAAAAAAGTGCACCTGGGTGTCTCAGGTTGGTTAACCATCCAGCTTTGGCTCACGTCATGATCTCACAGTTTGTGAGTTTGAGACCTGCATCAGGTTCTGCACTCTTAGTGCAGCTCTTAGTGTAGAGCCTGCTTGGGATTCTCTCTCCCCCTCTCCTCTGCCCCTCCGCCACTTGCACATGTGCTCTCTCTCTCTCAAAATAAATAAATAAACTTAAAATAAAATAAATAATTTTAGTGGGATTTGGAGAGCAAGAGGGGATTATATTATTACATGCATATGCTCAGTCTACTATCTTGAATCAAAAGCCCTTTAAGAGCTTTTAAAATCATGCTTATGTTCACACATTTTTTTTATTTTACAAAATTGGAACTATTGAGTACATATTGGTTGTCACCTGATTTTGTCCTTAATAAATTTTAGAAATCTTATCACATTAATAAATATTTAACTATAACATTACATTAAATACAATTAGTACACATATATGGATGTACTTAATGAAACTCTTATTCTTGGATATGTAGTTGTTTTTACTATTCCTGTATGGTGCATATCGCTTCAGTGTATCCTAGGTAGTTTCACTATAAATATCTTTGCTGGAAACATTTTCACTGCATAGCTAATTGACGGTAAGGCAATTTTGTCATAAAATAGAAAATAATGAAAAAGAAAAAAGGGATTGAAAAGGGCATAATGAAACATGAAAAAATTAATAAAATTATGTATTGATTTCTTCCTTCTTTAAGAGAAGTATCGATTTTCCAAATACTAGGGTGTATATTTGTAACTTAGCTTTGTCTTGGGTTGTGAAAGCTTTCTACATGGTTGTCCATTCTTCACCTATCATCACATGTCCTTTGATGGATGTTCCCAAGTTCCAAGGGAAATGTGGAAGAAAACGCTAACTCTGGAATGCATTTGTAACTGAGCTCTGTTATCATTGTATCTGATATGTGATCATTTCCTAGTAGTCTAGTGTGCAGTCTGGCTTTATGCTCTCTTATTTCACACTTCTAATAAGCTTTGTCACTGTATTTCCTAAAAGGGCAATATATGTATTTATCATCTACCATCTTAAGACCACTATGTTTACTCATCACTCTTCAGACCATTATGAGAGCTAGCTAAGATTTATATAATACAAAAATGGAAATGTTGCCAATGGAGAAATGAAATCAAGCCATCAACCAATTATTTTATCTTTCATGGCAAAATGCCTTACAGCCAATTATTACAGGGCAAAAATGTTGGTGGCAAAGATGTCTTCAGCAAAGATGCTTATGGCAAAAAAGCCTGGACATGGTTGAGATGATCTGCCTGGTAGCTCAATCTTTGCATATATGCTTAATTATTTCTTTTCTCTCTCTCTCCTGTCTCTCATTTTCTCTTTTTTGAGAGAGAGAGAGAGAGAGAGAGAATACACAAGTGCCAGTGGGGAAGGAGCAAAGACAGGAGAGAGAATCTTAAGCAGGCACCAGGCCCAGTGCAGGGTCTGAACTCAAAATGGTGAGATCACGACCTGAATGGAAATCAAGAACCTGATGCTCAACCGAATGAACTCCCCAGGCACCCCAATTTCTAAAGATAGAGTTCTGAAATTGAAATTGCTCCCCAAGAGATATGTGCATTTTTAAAGCCTTTGAATATACTGGGTATTTACAGTTTTTACATCTTAACTGTGTACTCTAAGAAGCTAACAATGAATTTAGCTTATTTTTTAGGGTGGGACACTATTTAAACTTTTTTCATGTCAAGATCTGCCTCATCTTCCAAAATAGGGAGTTCCCAGCTCTAAGCTTGTGGGAGTAGAAGTATGATCCACCTTCTTCCAAAAACTGGAGTGAGTCATTTATCAGCTTTCTTTTCTCCACCCTTATACATCCCATCCTTTTTTTTTTTTTTTTAAAGAGGTAGAATTCAGCCTAAGGATTCCATTGGATTGGAATTAGAAAGAGTTATCTGTTCTACGTCATTCTTGGTTCCAGAATGGACTTTATCTCATCTCTTAAAACAGTATTCTTAAGATAAACTCTTATCTAAAGGCTAATTTAAGGTATCTTAACCAATTTAACAAAGTAAAATGAAATCTCCACAAGTCTATGAAACTATTAGCAATAAAAATGGCTATTTCAGAAAATAATGACCCTTTCTCACTCTCGGCCATCTTGGCTGAGGCTCTTGGTTGGGGCCGTCCCACACCTAAGGCAGGAAGATGGTGGCCACAAAGAAGACAAAAAAGTCACTGGAGTTGATCGACTCTGGGCTTTGCTTTGTTATGGAAAGTGGAAAGTATGTGCTGGGGTACAAGCAGACTCTGAACATGGTCAGACATGGCAAAGCAGAACTGGTCATTCTCACCAACAACTGCCCAGCCTTGAGGAAATCTGAAATATTGTGGCCGTTTGGCCACAAATAGCGGGGCAGTAATGTTAAATTGGGCACAACATGTGGGAAATACTACAGAGTATGCACAGTGGCTATCACTGTGATTGTGTTATCATTAGAAGCATGCCAGAGCAGACTGGTGGAGAGTAAATCACATGAAATTTTTCTTTAATAAAACCTGCCAGAGCTTGTTTAAAAAAAAAAAAAAAGAACTTGCAATGGACAGTTATTTTGGTGATAAGATTAATGTCAATTCTGATAGCTGGGAAGACGGTCCATCTCATTTGTGTTCCTTTCCCTTTGAACTCTGGATGGCTTTCACAGACTGTCTGGGGACATGAAGAAAATTCAGCACAGGGGACAGCACACACACACATACACCACCACTCACATTCCTCCTTCTGTTTTTCCTGCTATTGCAGTACAGCCCACCATCATGAAAGGCTAGCAATGCTTTTAAAATATGTAATGTGGCCATTATGACTAGCCAGGGCATTTTCTAGGTTAAAAAGCAAAGGAAATATAAAAATGAATTTTCAAAATCTGTAGTGGTATATATTGTTTTTAAATTTCATAGAGCACTTTCACATATCTCTTTTGACCTTATAATATTCTTTTTTTTTTTTAATGTTTTATTTATTTCTAGGAGAGAGAGAGAGACAGCGTGAACAGGGGAGGGTCAGAGACAGAGGGAGACACAGACTGTGAAACAGGCTCCAGATTCTGAGCTGGCCGTCAGCACAGAGCCCGACGTGGGGCTCGAACCCATGAACCGCGAGATCATGACCTAAGCGAAAGTCGGACGCTCAACCGACTAAACCACACAGGCGCCCCAACTCAGGTCATGATCTTACAGTGCGTGGGTTCAAGCCCCAGCACGTTGGGCTCTCTGCTGTCAGCACTGAGTCCACTTCAGATACCTTGTCCCTCCCCCACCCTGCTCCTCTGCCACACACACTCTCTCCCTCCCAAAAATAAATAAAAACATTTTTAAAAATGAAATAAAATAAAGGTCAGGCCCCCCTGACCTTATAATATTCTTGTTAAGTAGGTATTAAAACCCCTTTTTGGGGCACCTGGGTGGCTTAGTCGGTTAAGCGTCCGACTTTCGCTTAGGTCATGATCTCGCGGTTCATGGGTTCGAGCCCCGCGTCGGGCTCTTTGCTGACTGCTAGCTCAGAGCCTGGAGCCTGTTTCACAGTCTGTGTCTCCCTCTCTCTCTGACCCTCCCCTGTTCACGCTGTCTCTCTCTCTCTCTCCTAGAAATAAATAAAACATTAAAAAAATAAATAAATAAAACCCCTTTTCACAAATAACAAAACTGAGGTGGATGGAGGCTTAAAAATTCCTCAGGACAAAGTTTAAAGCTATCTTCCATTTTCGTACTCTCCCCTTCCTGCAGGTTCTGTGCTCAGGGATCTCATCCTACTGACATTGCTCTTCATCTGAGAAGAAAGCAATAACATGAACTGATCACTCTTTGGGATTGGGAATTTTATGTTTCTTCTTATGAAGCCCTGACATTCTGCTTTCCATCAGGATCATGGACTATTTGAGCAGGCTCCTGATCAAAACCCACATGACGGAGGGGAGAGAATGGTTCTGAGTTTCCTTTCCCTACGATTAAACTCAAGGTCACAGAAGTACAGAGTAAAATGTACCAGTAAAACTAGTTCTCACAGTGGGCCATCTTTACATTCAGCTAATTGGGGATTACTTATGAGATAAATAAGTGTAATTAGAATTTTGTAAAACACTTCTGTAAAGTCTAAAATGGTTTCTACCAGAGAGCTCTGTTTTTCCTAAAGTAGCTAGAAGCACTAATTTGCTTAAGTTGAGAATTGGTGTCCAGAATAAAACATCTCTTTCTGTCTAAGAATAGAGAAGATACCAGAAGTTTCCCTTTAAAGTGGCCAGGTTTAGGGGTGCTTGGGTGGCTCAGTAGATTAAGTGTCTGACTTGCACTCAAGGCATGATCTCACGGTTCATGAGTTTGAGCCCCTCATTGGGTTCTGTGCTAATAGCTCAGAGCATGGAGTCTGCTTTAGATTCTGTGTCTCTCTGTCTCTCTCTCTGTGCCTCTCCACCACTCATACTCTGTCTCCCTCTCTCTCTTTCAAAAATAAACATTGAAAAAATTAAAAAAAATCAATAAAGTGGCCAGGTTTACAAGTTAAGGTACCCAAGAAATGCAAAGAATTTAACATGGTTCATAATCAAAGAGTTTAACCAGATTGGATTCCAAATTTGTTTGGGGAGAACATGTTCATATTTTTCCATAAAGAGCTTATATTTAGTGGTTAGGTTCCAGATTCATCCCTAAAACCTATCAAAACTACACTGACTCTGTAATAGCACTTTCAATTTCCTGAAGATTTCATCCTCATTTTAATTCCTATGGAAGCCTTGAGCGTATTAGAGAGATGGGAAATTGAGACTTGAGACCCACTGGACCCTGAGGAGGACTGTGGGTGGAGGTGGGCCCTTAGAGGTTCAGTAGTTCTTAAATGAGCATAAGAGAGTTATGCTATGACTGGGACATGACCCAGAGGAAAGAACCATCAAAAACAACAATAGCTGTTTATATGTTTGAGTCCCAAGTGTCAAACTAATGGTTAATGATTAAAGAGCTAAGGTTTCCTTCTAATTAAATTAAATTACATTTGTATTTCCTATGAAAGGGATTCTTGTATTTCTTTTGCCCATTCAGTCATCAGAATTTATGTTGAACATATAGCTGGTGCCTAGAAATACTTGCTTCATGAATTGAATAAGGAAATTAACTAAGATGACTGACGTGTCTTGGTGTGTTGGGTCTTCCAAAGATAAATTTGAAAGCAAGTGAAAATGATAGCAACGGGTTTGTCTAAGATCTGAGAGGCAGAGCAAGGATGAGAAAATGAATTATTAATGAGAATTCACACAAAAGAGTAAAGAGAATCAATCCACAGAGAAAGCTTTACCCCTAACAAGATACGAGAGCTTTGAACATATTACCTAACCTCAAAGTCCTCATCTATAAAATGTGGATAAAAATTGGAACCATCATATTGGATTATTCTGAGGATTAAATAGGACAATGCATATAGAGTAATTAGAGGAGTCCCTGGAAAATGGGAATTGCAAGAATCTAGAATAGCTGGCAGGTACATCTACACAGTTGGTTAGAACTCTAGGAGACCTAGAAACAACAGAAGCTTCTTAGATATAAAGGGGCCATGGGACACCTACAATATGTATCAGTCTTGGACATATCATTGTGAACTAATTAAGCACCAGCTAAGATGCCCATCCTGTTCTAGGGGCCAAGGCACTATGTAAGATCTTGGAACAGTGTAGTATGGTTTGGAAATGACCATTTCCAATGACTAGTGTTAATTTTCCTAATGGCCCAGAGATATTAGGGCATGGAATAGAACTTGAGTTGAATAATAAAAATAGTCATATTTCACAAGCCATTTCACCTGGTATTATTAGGGAACAAAAGATATATATAAATGTCAAAAGGAAAATCAAGGATTCAGGCACAAGGTAATTGAGAAGAATTTTGCTTTAGACATATTTTATTGTTCTAGTGGCCAGCTCATAATTTCTAGAGAAGGACCCTACAGGGAGAAGTTTGACTGTATGCAAGCTAGGGAACTGGTTTTAAAACCTCCTTTGTATAGTACCACATATCAGACTGAGACATCAATTGCTCTACATGAAAAAACAAACTGCAAGGCGGTGATTGTGTATATAAGCAGGGAGAGGTATAGCATTAAGGAACTTGTTCAACCCACTTGGGAGAACCCACTTTACTGAAGCCTTTTATTTATTTTTTCCCAGTATTATTGAGACATAACTGACATACATCATTGTTTAAGGTGTACAGCATGATGGTTAGACTTACAAATATTGTGAAATGATTACACAATAAGTTTAGTTAGCATTTATCATCTCATGTAGATATAATAAAAAGCAAAAAAAAAAAAAGGGAAGAAAGAAAGAAAGCTATTTTTCCTTGTGATGAGCCTCTTAAGATTTACTCTCTTTAAAATTTAAAATTTTTATATGCATCATACAGGGTGTTAACTATAGTCATCATGTTGTACATTACATTCCTAGTACTTATGATCCTATAACTAAATGAAAGTTTTTAGTTTTTGACCACCTTTCTCCAATTCCTCTCTCCACCTCCTCTGCCTCTGGTAACCACAAGTCTGATCTCTTTTTCTATGAGGTCTTTTTTTTTTTCTTATTTATTTATTTACTTACTTATTTATTTATTTATTTATTTATTTATTTTGAGAGGGAGGGAGGGAGAACACAAGCAGGGGAGGAGCAGAGAGAGAGGGAGAGAGAATCCCAAGCAGGCTCTGGGCTGTCAGCGCAAAGCCCGACATGGGGCTTGATCCCACAAACTGTGAGATCATGACCTGAGTCAAAATCAAGAGCTGGATTGCTCAATCAACTGAGCCACCCAGGTGCCACCCCCCACCTTTTTTTCTTTTTAAAGATGGCACATGTAAGGGAGATCATACAGTGTTTGTCTTTCTCTGACTTCTTTCTTTTTTGTTTATGTATTTTTGGGAGAGACGGAGTGTAAGCAGGGGAGAAGCAGAGAGAGAGGGAGACACAGAATCTGAAGCAGGCTCCAGGCTGAGCTGTCAGTATAGAGCCCAATGCGAGGCTTGAACTCACAAACCATGAGATCATGACTTGAGCTGGTCACATGCTTAACTGACTGAGCCATCCAGGCTTCCTGCTTCTCCAACTTATTTCACTTAGCATAGTGCCCTCTAGGTCCATCTGTATCTGTCACAAATGGTATGATTTCTCAGTTTTTGTGGCTGAATAATATTCCATTGTACATTTATACCACAACTTTTTAAAAAATCTATTCATCTGTTGATGGACTCTTAGGTTGTTTCCATGTCCCCAAACCATTTAGAACAATGGCCTGTATTTGACCACACCTTCTCAGATTGGGTAGTAAAACTACATTTCTTCACAAGTATACTGACATTCATATTTACCCACCAACCCTAACCCTGTTCTTCTTTTCACTTATTTGAAAGCAGATCAATTTTTGCTGCAATTTCTGAAAAAGAACACAGTGATCTGGCCACAGTAATAACATTCCAAGAGGCGGGGTAAGAAAGGAGAGCAAAGCAACTGCCTGAAGTGGATCCTTAACATTTGGGAAGGGTGGAATGTGGGAAATCACTATCAGATCACATTTGAAAAGAAATTCAGGAAAATTCACAATTTGGAGCTACCTATTTTACAGTATAAAAACTCACCGGCTTCACCGTGTCAGACATGGTCTCTTGGCACTCAGTATTTCACCACCTTCCATAGATACCTCATTCATATTCTGCAATATTACAGCCGATGGAAGGCTCAAAAACATATTTGCTTTTCTTTTTTTTTTAAGTTTTATTTATTTTGAGAGAGAGAGAGAGAGCACAAGCGAGCAGGGGGCAGGGCAGAGAGAGGGAGATCATGACCTGAGCTGAAATCAAGAGTTGGACACTTAACTGACTGAGCCACCCAGGCACCCCTTCCTTTCGTTACACACAAAAATCAATACCAGATGAACTGTAAATCTAAATGTGAACAGTAAAACCATAAAGTTTTCACAAAAAACATAAGAAAATACTGGAGTGATCTTGCAGTCAGTAAAGATTTCTTAAATTGGATACATACAAAATAAATGAGCCATAAAAGAAAGCCTCTGATAAACTGAACTACATCAACATTGTGAATGACTTATCAAAAGACACTACTGAAGGGATGGAAAAAACAAGCCACAGAATGGCAAAAGGTAGTCCAACAAAGGACTCACAGAATATAGAACTACAAAGAAGTAGTCAGACAAGGCAATAAGAAATTGGGTGAAAAACAGGTACTTCATAGAAGAGGATATCCAAATGGCCAACAAACACAGGAAAAGAAAAGGTGTTTCACTTGTTAGACATCAGGAAAATAAAACTAATACCACAGTACAATTTCAAAACGTTGCATTAGCGTTTCAACAGAATATCTAAAATGTAAAAGAAGAAAATACAAAGTTTTGGTTAGGATGCAGCACATCCATCACTTTGGAAAATTGTTTGCTAGTGTCCAATCAAGCTAAACATATGCATCCCCTATAATCCAGAAATCCACTCCTATATATCTAATTTCAGTGTATATATGTGTTCACCAGGTTCATAACAACACTATTTGTAATAACCCCCAAATAGAAATGACACAAATGTCCATGTGCAGTAAAGTATACAACCAATGTCATAGTTATCCAAAAGAATACAGTATAGCAATAAAAATGAAGATAGATTGCTATACACAAATGTATGAATCACACAATTATAATGTTGAGTGAAAAGAGCCAGTCACAAAAGAGTACATACTGCACTGTCCCACTTGGTATAAGGCTCGAAAACAGGCAAAACTGCCCTATGGTGTGAGAGACCAAGATTGCAGTTACCTTCTGGGAAGATAATGCCTAGAAATGAGTAGGAAGAAGGCTTGCTGGTAGGTAAGTAATTTCTAGTGTCAAATCTGGGTTATGGTTACATGGGTACATCTGCTTTTAAAAATTCATCAAGCTGTATTCGATGGTGATTTGTTCATTTTTCTGTGTGTATGTTATACTTCAATAAAAATTGACTTTGAAGGAGTGTTTGGGTGGCTCAGTCGATTAAGTGTCTGATTCTTGATCTCAGCTCAGGTCTTGATCTCTGGGTCATGAGTTCAAGCCCCCGTTGGCTCCAGTCTAGATGTAGAGCCCACTTTAAAAAATTGACTTTAGAAAACCCCAACAACTTTTCTTATATGTCTCTGCTAATGGGATTCTGTATTCAATTTAGATTTTGCCAGTCAGGTATAATGATGTGAGACTGGAAGGTAAAAGCAAAATGGAAGCTATTTTCCCTGCCTGTTAGTTTTACCTGTAAGTTTTTGATGAACATGTTACATGAGGTATGATTTTCAATGACCAGACTTTCTGTGCCTCTGCATTGACACCAATTCTATTGGTAAGAAGTGGCTGTGATACCAGCTGTCTGGTCTCCATAGGTTCCTGATCTCGAGTTGCTGTTGTGTGTGGTCTGACTTGGAAGCCAAAGGGCAGCCCTCTAACTTCTATTTTTCGAAGAAAAACATCTAATTCCTTGTGTTTTGTAAACATCTAATTCCTTGTGTTCAATACCTAGAGTGGTGTCTGCACTGAACCTCAGTTGATACATGAACTCATAACACAGCTGATAGACAATGTAGCAGGATCCAGACTGGTTTTAAAGATCTTTGAAAAAAGAAACTTCTGGGGCACCTGGGTGGCTCAGTTGGTTAAGCCTCCAACTTCAGCCCAGGTCATGATCTCACAGTTAGTGGGTTCAAGCCCCATACCAGGCTCTGTGCTGCCAGCTAGCTCAGAGCCTGGAGCCTCCTTCTGCTTCTGTATCTTCCTCTCTCTCTGGCCCTCCCCTGCTCATGCTGTCTGTCTCTGCCTCAGAAATAAAGAAAACATTAAAAATTAAAAAAAAAAAAAAAAAAAGAAATTTTCTTGGCAATCCTACCACCTAGGATCATCATTTTCATAAGATCTGCTTTATTTTTTTAAGTGTTTGTTTATTTTTGAGAGAGAGAGAGGGAGAGTGAATGGGGGAGAAGCAAGAGAGAAGGGGACAGAGGATACAAAGCAGCCTCTGTGCTGGTAGCAGAGAGCCCAATGGGGACTTGAATTCACAAATCATGAGATCATTACCTGAGCTGAAGTCAGACGTTTAACTGAGCCACCCAGGTACCCCATAAGATCTGCTTCAGAGCTAACCTAAATCCATTCTGATGCCTTGATATGCTGTTTTATGCTACCATTCAAAAATTATTCTTGGGGCGCCTGGGTGGCTTAGTGGGTTAAGCGACCAACTTTCGCTTAGGTCATGATCTCGCGGTTCGTGGGTTCGAGCCCCGCGTCGGGCTCTGTGCTGACTGCCAGCTCAGAGCCTGGAGCCTGTTTCAGTCTGTGACTCCCTCTCTCTCTGACCCTCCCCTGCTCACGCTGTCTCTCTCTCTCTCTCCTAGAGATAAATAAAAACCATTAAAAAAAATTAAAAAAAAATTGTTCTTAAAGTATCCTTTGTCCCTTCTTCACAAGCTAAATAATGCTAGTTCTCTGAACTTTTCTTTTTATGTTCTGCAGCTCTTTCCAGTTGCGGCTATTTCAATAATGTATTCACATAAGGACTGCCTATTCTGGTAGAATTATCTGTTGCTTTCTTTTTCTTTCTTTTTTAAATAATGGAATTATAATTTATATACATTATATTAGTTTCAGGTATACAATATAATGATTTATTATTTGTATATATTATGAAATGGTCACCACAATAACTCCAGTTAACATGTGTCACCATACATAGTTATAGAATTTTTTTTGTAGTAACTTTCAAGATTTATTCTCCTAGCAAATTTCAAATATGCAATACAATATTATTAACTATAGATAATGCTGTACATTATATCCCCATGATTTATTTATTTTATAGCTGAAAGTCTGTACCTTTTGACTCCCTTCACCCATTTCTCCTCTCACATCCCCCATCTCTGTGTTCTTCTATCTCAAGGTTGCTTTTGCTATTCAGGGTCTTTTATGTTTCCACACAAATTGTAGAATTTTTGTTCTATTTCTGTGAAAAATGCCATTGGAATTTTGATAGGGGTTACACTGAATCTGTACATTGTTTTGGGTAATATGGACATTTTAACAATATTAATCTTCCCATCCATAAGCATAGCATATCTTTCCATTTATTTGTGTCTTGTTACATTTCTTTCATCAATGTCTTATAGTTTTCAGTGTACAGGTCCTTCACTTCCTTGGTTAAATTTATTCCTAATTGTTTTTCTCTTTTTGATGCAATTGTAAATGAGATTGTTTTTTAAATTTCTCTTTCTGTTACTTTCTTACTAGCATACATAAACACAACAAACTTCTGTATTATTGATTTTGTATCCTGAAACTTCAATGACTTCATTTATTAGCTCTAACATTTTTTTGGGGGGCATCCTTAAGGTTTTCTCTATATATTATCATGCCATCTGCAAATAGTGATGGTTTTACTCTCACTTTCCAACTTGGATGCCTTTTCTTCTTCTTGACTAATTATTCTGGAGGATTTCCATTACTATGTTGAATAAAAGTGCTGAGAATGGGCATTCTTGTCTTATTCCTGATCTTAGAGGAAAAGCTTTCAGATTTTCACTGTTGAATATGATGTTAGCTGTGGGCTTATTATATATGACCTTTATTATGTTGAGGGATATTCCTGATACTCACTTTACTGAATCTTTTTTAAAGAATTTTTATCATAAATGGATATTGAATTTTGTCAAATGCTTTTCTGCATATATTGCAATGATATGATTTTCCCCTTAATTTTAAAAAGGTTTTTATTTAAATTCCAGTTAGTTAACACATGGTGTAACATTAGTTTCAGGTGTACAAATAGTAACTCAATACTTCCATATAACACCTGGTGTTCATCACAAACATACTCTTTAGTCCCCATCACCTATTTAACCCATTCCCTCCCCTCTGTAACCATGAGTTTGTTCTCTATAGTTAAGAGTCTATTTCTTCTCGGGGCATCTGGGTGGCTTATTCAGTTAAGCATCTGACTTAGGCTCAGATCATGATCTCACCGTTAGTGGGTTTGAACCCCACATTGTGTTCTGTGCTGACAGCTCAGAGCCTGGAGCTTTCTTCAGATTCTGTCTTCCTCTCTCTCTCTCTCTCTGCCCCTCCCCCATTTGTGCTCTGTCTATCTGTCTGTCTCTCCCTCAAAAAATGAATAAACATTCAAAAAATAAAAAAAGAGTCTGTTTCTTCTCCTTCATTTTAAAAATGTGATGTATCATGTTGATTGATTTGGAGATGTTAAACTATCCTTGTATCCTAGAATAAATCCCACTTGATCACAGTATATGAGCCTTTTAATGTATTGTTGAATTTAGTTTGCTAATATTTTCATGAGGAGTTTTGCATTTATGCCCATGGGGGATATTGACCTGTAATTTTCCTTTCTTGTGAGACCCAGAAATGTAAGGCCCCCCACCCCCCTGGCATCTAGAGCCAGACAATCAAAGAGTGCCTCCTGGGTGGTCGCTGCAAAAATTAGGTCACTGGATATAAAAACTGGGGCATCAGATGTGTGTAGAATCTCTCCTCTGGGAGATACTGGCACTCTGGAGAATGGCAGAGGGAGAGTGCAAAGATGGTGCTCACTAGTTTGAGGAATGCAGAGGTAAAATGCAAAGGTGGCACTTGCCAAAAAAAAGAGCAAACAAAGAAAAAAGAGAAAAGAAAGAAAAAGAAAAAAAAAAAGATGGCACTGTTAGTTTTAGCAAGGTGGAGGGAGAGTGTGCAAGATGGCACCCGCCTGCTTCCAACCATGGAGAGTATCCCAGCAGGCCCCTGTCCCTTAGACCAGTGCTTTAAAAT
This sequence comes from Crocuta crocuta, assembly GCF_008692635.1. Taxonomy (NCBI): domain Eukaryota; kingdom Metazoa; phylum Chordata; class Mammalia; order Carnivora; family Hyaenidae; genus Crocuta; species Crocuta crocuta. Next base: position 10,788,454 of record NW_027551572.1, read on the forward strand.
TAGGAAATAAGTCTCTTTCACATAAAGTGTGGGTCCTTTTCAACAGGCTATTTCTGCCATAGGCCTGGGCAGGTAAGCCTGTATGTAGGCCCTTTAATAGATGTTTCTTAGTTTACTACAGATCCATGGGTCTCCTGGGCATGAACCCCTATGGTCTTCAAAGCCAGATGTTTTGGAAGCTCACTTCTCAGGTGCCAGTCTAAAAAGCCAGAGTGCCTTTTGTCGGATTTGAACACTTTGCTCCTTAGGGAAAAGCTATGGGTTTTAGTTCACTCCTAACTGTGGGTCGCTATAGCAGGGGTGGGGTTTATGGCAAGATTGTGTTTCTGCCTTTCCTAACCCCCTGTGATGTGGTTTCCCTCTTGTTTGCCTGATGTGAAGGGGATGCTCTGCCAGGATTTTTTTTTTTTTGGGGGGGGGGTGTTTGCAGAGGAGAATTTTCCATATACAGCTGTAGATTTGGTGTGTCCCTGGGAAGAGGTAAGTTCAGGATCTTCTTATGTCATCACCTTGAACTGGAACTAGCTGTCCCTTTCTTTTGGTTATACACTCAGGTTCATTCTTGCTTATCAGACCAAAGTCTTACACTGCTGACTCAAGTTTAGGTTCCCGTCTGATAGTATGTTACCATTAGCCAAAATTTCCCATGGATTAAGATAGACTTGTAGAAAGATGAAAACTAAACCTTGTCAACTATAATAAGCAAGAGTGTTTTTCTGGCTTTCCAATACAGAATAATATCTAATACAACCGCCTATAAACAATGAGAATCAGCAAGCTAAAGAAAAATGAGCTAATAGGCAAAGAGTGCTTATTGAATTGTGGATTCATACATTTAGAAGGGACCTTAGAAATAGTCTGTATCTAGGGGCACCTGGGTGGCTCTGTCGGTTAAGCGTCCGACTTCGGCTCAGGTCATGATCTCATGGTTCGTGGGCTCGAGCCCCTTATCAGGCTCTGTGCTGACAGCTCAGAGCCTGGAGCCTGCTTCAGATTCTGTGTCTCCCTCTCTGTCTGACTCTCCCCTGCTCACGCTGTCTCTCTCTCTCTAATAAATAAAACATTAAAAAATTAAAAAAAAATAAATAGTCTGTATCTACTAGGAAACTGAAGCTCAGATACGTATTCAGGCTTCTAGTCAGTGCTTATTCTGAATACTCTAGACTCAAAGTGTGGTCCTCAGACCAGCAGCATCAGCACTATCTGGGAGCTTGTTAGGAATGCAGAATCTCAGGCCTCAAGCCCCACCAAGTAAGAATCCGCATTTTAACAAGACCCTCATGTGAGTTGTATGCATGTGAGTATTTGAGAAGATACTGTATAGGCAAAAGCGTCCTGGATTTTTGTCCTATTTAAAATCATGTCTAAATCATATTACATGCAAAACCTGATCTCTTTTGGGCAAGACCTGTATTATCACAGGTCCTGGTCCAATACATTATTTGAGAAGCTGGATTAAATAAAAAGAAAAACTAATGATCTCTGGAAAAAGAGGGCATCTATTTAAGCTGTGCTTGTTTTTAATTTACCCATTCAGATTTTAATTCGCTAGAAAAATTAATAGCCTATTTGGTGGTAGCATGTCCTGCAAAAATAAGTGCAATAAAATGAAAGTATTTAAATGGATATTTAAACTATGCAGTCATCAGTGATTTAGTTTTCAATTACACAAAGGTAATTACACTAGAATCCACCTCATTCACCCTTCCATGAGAAAATGCTGGAGTGTTGTAATAAGCTGATGCTTTCAGGCAATGACTGATCTCCACTCCTTGCTGGCCAGGATCTGAATTCATTTACTTTAAACAGTTTAGGGTGTATGCTAGGAATATAAATGATGGAAACACCCTTCGTGACCCTTCTTACAAAGGAAGTCACATCGCGAGTAAAGGGGCATGTGAGGCCACAGGCCCAGACTCTTAGATTGGGAAGGGTGCACACAGCATGTAGATTTGGCCCATGAGAGAAAGGTGGGACTGTGGTAAACGAGAGCTCCATTGCTGGGCTCTTTGAACAGTGGTTCTGAAAGTTCTTGTGTGGAGGAGGGTTTTTGGGGTGCTGGTAATATTCTGTTTCTTGATCTGGGTGTTGGTTACATGGTGTGTTCAGTTTATGAAAATCCATTGAGCTGATCACTTACAATAAAAATAATTTTCTATGTGTGTGTTACACTGCAATCAAATTTTAAAGTGCTGAAAGTTAGGGGCACTGGGGTGGCTCATCTGGTTAAGTGTCCAACTCTCGATTTCGGCTCAGGTTGCAGTCATGAGATCGAGCACCATGTTGTCAAGCCCCATGCCCAGCACAGAGCCTGCTTAGGATTCTCTCTTGTCTTCCCTCTGCTCCTTCCCTCAAAAATAAATGAATAAATAAAGTGCAGAAAGTTAGAGTTACATAAGAGCAACCTTCTGTCCTCTCTCCCTCCTATTCAGATGCAGGTACTCTGTGTCTCTTACTTTGGGAAACACTGTGCAGAGAGGTCTAGGGGGCTACAATCAGAAAACTAATGAGCAAGCTTCATTAACCCCCTATATTCATAGAGGGGGACAGATAAAACCAAACAAATAATAACGCATAATGCAAGGTGCACGGTGTTCTAGATGATACGTAAATACGTTTTTCTGTTCTTCATAACATCCTTGAGAAGATGGTATTATCTTCATTTCACAGATGAGGCAAATGGTGTTCACAGAATGCTGGGCTAAAAGTCCATAGCAGATTTATCAGGACCAAAGTTTATCTTATTTTCACTAGTGCCACTATTTGAAGGAGCAAATAAGTCACAAGGACAGTCTGAGGGAGGTCATAGTGGACAGAGAAGGAACAAAGGACTCTTTGCCAAGGTAGTGGATAGTCATTTAAGTAGGCATCCCTGATCATTTTAGAATCTTCTGGCAAGTAGATGGCTACTTCTCAGAGGCCAAACCCATGAGACCTCCGAGCATCTGGAGAGAATACTGTACTGTATCCCAAACTTGGTTGAATATCAGTATCACCTAGGGAAGGTTTGAAACATACAGATTCACTGGCTCTACCCTAAAGTTCCAGATTCAGTACCTTTGTGGTGAGGCCTGAAAACCTTTTAAAAACCACCCCAGGAAATTCTGATGATCAGCTAGGCTTAGGAACCACTACTACAGTTATGCCAACTACACGAAAGAGTCAGACCTGGACTGACCTTGGTAGTTCATCACAAGCCAACCAGTGGAGAGCAAAGGGCACATATGGGGCGCCCTCAAACTGTGTAACTATAATCAGATGTAAGGCCAAGAAACAAAGCAGAATAAAAGAAAACTTGCTATCATGAGATGTAAACTCCTGACCAGTTTACGTCTGCAAATAAAAAGCCTGTGGATTTACACTGAACTAGAGTTTCTCCTTTAGCTTGTTCACAAGAAGAGCACCTAAAGGGTTAACTTTTTAACAAAATTTTACCTTTTAAAAAAATTGAGATGTTGGGGCGCCTGGGTGGCTTAGTCGGTTAAGCGTCCGACTTTCGCTTAGGTCATGATCTCGCGGTTTGTGGGTTCGAGCCCCGCGTCGGGCTCTGTGCTGACTGCCAGCTCAGAGCCTGGAGCCTGTTTCAGTCTGTGACTCCCTCTCTCTCTGACCCTCCCCTGCTCACGCTGTCTCTCTCTCTCGTAGAAATAAATAAAAAAAATATTAAAAAAAAAATTGAGATGTAATTGACATACAGCATTTAATAGTTTTTAAAAAGATTACATTAGGATTTTTAAAAATATTATAAAAAGGAGTCAAAAGGTACAAACTTCCAGTTATAAAATAAATTAGTCATAGGGATACAATGCACAGCATGGAGATTATAGTTAAAACTGTAAAAAAACTGTAACCAGTAAGGAAATTTAATATCTCAGATCTCAATATGAAATCCTTGCTCTAGGCTGTTTTTGTTTTAGAAGGTTGAGGATTTTGAACAGAGCAAAAATGGACTTTGCAAAATTTAAGGAGATAGTGTTGCAAAGGTAACAAGATTCAAGGGTACCCTCTTCACCCCCATCACCCTGAATTGGTTTATTCTAGATTTAAACTATGACCTTGAACAACCTAGACTTCCATTTGACCTCACTGTTCAGTGGTAAAAGTACAAAGGTGATTATGTACAGTCAATAACTTCCCTATCTCATCTGTCAACTAGAATAAATAGCTAAAACTGATAAGTTGATAAAGTACTTTTTTTTTATTGGAGAGTTAATAACTTACTCTGAAGTAGACTTTAATTACTGGACCTTGCTAACAACTGACATATGAATTAATTACCTTAAATCATCGTCAAGTTTAATCCCTGAGCAAGTTTAAAGGAGAACTTGACAGTACTCAAGCCTAGCGGAAATATTTATGATGTAAATGATAGAATACAATTCAATCCATCATTCATTAGTATAAATGGGAACAAAATACAATGAAGAATAAAATAAGCCTAGAATTGGGAGCTAACTGGGTTTAAGAAAACCATCTCAAACCCAAACATGTTCTCATCCCAAACCCTTGTCTCATTTGAGGAAACAACCCTAGCTCCTCATGTAGAAGAGTAGAAGCCCATGTTTAATTTTTTCCAACATGTGAATGTGTGGGAAAGAGACGCTTGGGTGGCTCAATCAGTTGAGTGTCTGACTTCTGCTCAGGTCATGATCTCATAATTTGTGATTTTGAGCCCCACGTCGGCTTTGTGCTGACAGTGTGGAGGCTGGAACCCACTTCAAGTTCTGTCTCCCTCTCTTTCTGCCCCTCACCTGCTCACGCTCTGTCTTTCTGTCTCTCTCTCTCTCAAAAATAAACAATTTTTTTAAAAAGTATGGGAAAGAGATCTTTGAGCCAAGAAATATATTCTGGCCCCAAACACTACAAAGATGATCAATCTCCATGAATTTTGTAAAAGGTTAATATTACTCTTCTGGATAAAAGAAAAAATGAGGACAAAAAGGAGAAATTAGAACATGTACCCAGAGATTAAGGAGATCCTTGCTGTGTCCTCAGTTTCTGAGTTTAAAAGATCTCTGTTTCCTGTCTGGGTAAAATGCTTCTAAAGAGAAAGAATGTTTTGCTGCAAGTAGACTTTTCTAAATAGCTCTAGGGAAATAAAAACAATTGTTAAAGTAGTTTCTTTCTTTCTTTTTAAGAGATTTTCTTTTTAAATAATCTCTACACTGATCATGGCACTTGAACTCACAATGCCGAGACCCAGAGTTGCATGCTTCACCAACTGAACCACCCAGGCATCTCTCAAGGAGTTTCTACTCCAAATCTGATTTAAAAGAGCCATAACGCCTGGGTGGCTTAGTCGGTTAAGCATCCGACTTCGGCTCAGGTCATGATCTCATGGTTTGTGGGTTCAAGCCCTGCGTCAGGCTCTGTGCTGACAGCTAGTTCACAGCCTGGAACCTGTCTTCGGATTTTGTGACTCCCTCTCTCTATGACCCTCCCCTGCTCACTCTGTCTCTATCTCTCTCTCAAAAATAAATAAAACATTAAAAAAATAATAATAATAAAAATAAAAGAGCCATAGAAACCTGAGTTATGACCTATTACATATCTCTTTAGGAAAGAAATTATAGATATCAGAAAAGGGGTATTTTAAAACTCATAATCCTCATATTTAGGGTCAATTGATTGTTGTCAAGGGTTCCAAGATAATCCAATGGGGTAAGAATAGTCTTCAACAAATGGTTTGGGATAACTGAATATTATATGCAAAAAAGATAAAGCTGGACCTTTACCTCACTCCAACTATAAAAATTAATACAAAATGGAGCAAAGATCAAAATGTATCTAAAACTCTATAACTTTAGAAGAAAGCATAGGCATAAATCTTTGTGACTTTAGATTAGTCAATAGTTGGTTAGATATGACACCAAAAGCACAAGCAACAAAAGAAAGCATAGACAGATTTGACTTTATCAAAATTAAAACCTGTGTTTCAAAGGACACCAATAAGAAATCTACAGAATGGGAGAAAATATTTGTAAATCATGTATCTGACATGAGATTTGTATCTAGAATACATTAAGAATTTTTATAATTCAATAATAGAAAGATAAAACCAATTTAAAAATGGGCAAAAGACGGGGTGCCTGGGTGGCTCAATAGGTTAAGCATCTGACTCTTGGTTTCGGCTCAGGTCATGATCTCACAGTTTGTGAGTTTGAGCCCGGCGCTGGGCTCTATGCTGATCGTGCTGAGCCTGCCTGGGATTCTATCTCTCCCTCTCTCCTTGCCTCTCCCCTGCTCTCTCTCTCTCTCTCAAAATAAATAAATAAACATTAAAAAAAAATGGGCAAAAGGTCTGAATAGGCATTTGTCCAAAGAAGATATATAAATGGTCAATAAGCACATGAAAAGATGCACAATATCATTAGCCTTCAGCAAAATGGCAATAAAAATCACAATGAGATACCACTTCATACCCACTAAAGTGGCTAGAATAAAAAAGACAGCTAATAACAAGTATTGATGAGGAAGTGCAGAATTTGGAACCTTCATACATTGCTGGAGGGAATATAAAATGATGCAACCATTTAGGAAAATAGTGTGGCAGTTTCTCAAAAGGCTAAACATTGAGTTGCCAAAATATCCAACAATTCGCTTTTTTAGGTATATAACCCAACATAAATGAAAACATATGTCCATATGAATTGTCTACAAATCTTCATAGCAGCATTATTCATAACATCGAAAAAGTGGAAACAGTCCAAATTCCATCAACCAATGAATGGAGAAATAAAATGTGTTATATCCATGCAATGGAATATTATTTGGCAATAAAAAGGAAGTGCTGATATATGCTGAAGCACAGGTGACCCTTGAAAACATTATGCTAAGTGAAAGAAGCTAGTCATAAAGAACCATGTATTATATAATTCCATTTACATGTAATGTCCAGAACTTGTAGCTCTAAAGAGATAGAAAATAGATTAGTGGTAGCCTAGGGCTGGGCCAGAGGGTATTAAACTAGCAGTTACTCCTAATGGGTACTGGTTTTCTTTTGGGTGTCATGAAAATGTACTAAAATTGACTGTGGTGATGACTGCACATACCTATAAATAAACTAAAAACATTCACTGATTCTTTTAGGAAATTTATCCTAAATATGGACATTAGTAAATCAGAGAAAGATACTGTATCAAATGACATCAAATGATATCAAAAATTGGGGAAAGTGCTTAGGGTACCAAAATTTTTTAGAAATCCAAAGAGGATTTTTAATGGATTTTTATTTTTTACTGTTTGAGATACATTTTGGACCTAATCATTAAGTCAAATAAACTCAGAATAATAATTCTGAAGAGCTATATTTCATGACAGGTACCTAATACATTGCAGGAGTCAGGACTGTCCCTTGGGGCGCCTGGGTGGCTCAGTCGGTTAAGCGTCCGACTTCGGCTCAGGTCATGCTCTCACGGCTCATGGGTTTGAGGCCCCGTGTCGGGCTCTGTGCTGACAGCTCAGAGCCTGGAGTCTGTTTCGAATTCTGTGTCTCCCTCTCTGACCATCCCCTGCTCACTCTGTCTCTCTCTCTCAGCAATAAATAAAAAACATAAAAAAAAAAAAAAAGAGTCTGGACTGCCCCTAAAATTTGTGTGACCAAGGGGAAAAGTACAAATGGAGGTCCATATTCCATATGTCTAACTACATGAAAGTTATAAATAATTTGTTTTCCTAACTTGATAACTTTGTCTCCATAATGACCTAAAGGCCAAGTAGGAATATATAATTCTTGGATACCTTGGAATTCTGTACCAGGACATGGTGGCATGGGGAGAGCTGAAGCTGCCCCCCTTTCCTTCTCATCCCCAGCTCTGACTGAGAAAGGCCTGTCAGGAGTGTGCACGCCCCAGCCCACACATCCATACTCTGTGCATATCCCTGAGGCTCTCCTTGGCCACCTTCAGGCTGGGGAATGCATATGATAGTGGCACCCAAGGGGAGGGTGAGACTGGAGAAGAGTAGGCAGGCCTTGCAAGTGGACTTGGGGCATTGAGGCAAGTAATTCTAAGGTGGTCCAAGTTATCCAGACTGTGGTCTGGTAGTGATCAATGTGAGTTCTGAGTGGGTACCTCCCCTTGGTCCTAGCCTCCTTGCTCTTTGGTGAGTGGCTCAGCCAAGAAGGGTCAGAGCAGGGCCCTCTAGGAGCTGTGAGGCTGTATCAGCAGGAGCTCCACATTGTGGAATGTGATAATTAGTCCAAGACACGGAATCCGGAATCCGGCGCATACCTCAGGCCTGCTGCAGCAGGAGGAGAGAGGCCAGATCAAGCTTGTCCAGACAGGGAAGATGGATCATGCCTAACTCACCCTGGAGGGTTCACAGAAGCTTATCAATTCTTGGCAAAGCAGAACAACCCAGCCTGGGAGAGACTGCCCAGATTTGAATGCCAGTTTAGTTAATGATTTAAAGAGGCACTCACTTTTTCATTTTATGGAGAAATGTCTGGAAGATTCTGATGGTATTTTTATAAGGGCCGCTGAACTCTCTGTTTGTCTTCCTCATGTTGTGACTTTTGATCTCTTACTCACCACTGTTCTCATAGTGCCAAGAACCCATCAGCCCTTGCTTGCCTTCCTCTCAGCCTGTTATTAGTGTTGATGATTTCTGTGATGACCCTCATCCCTTCGGTCCTTAATTGATTGCTGTCTTCCTAATCCCTGCCCTTGATGAAATCCACCATGTATTTTCTGTACCTGCTCCCAAGCAGAAGATATTGCTGGAGAAAATTTAGAAATCTTGATCCAAGCTATGTCAGGTGACTGGTCCCAGCTCAGCCCTCATAACTAACAGCTATTCTTTGAATTTTTAATCCAGGTGTGTGCTTTTCTACCACATTCCCCATTGCTCCTTTTCTAAATCTTTCCTACTTCCCACAAGTGCTAATCTTACCTCTTGCTTATCACTTTCCCATCTTGCTTAATGGAAGAAATTAAGATTCTACAACATAAGCCTCCTCTTTTTCTCTTCCCTTCCCTTCCTCCTGTCCTCTCTGCATTCCTCCTTTCCTCCCTTCCTCCCTCTCTTTCTTCCTTCCTTCCCTTCCTTCTTTTGCATTCACCAAAATGTGGAATGCACTCTATATTCATCTTTATTTTCTCTGCTAATCCAATTAGTAACCACATCCTGTTGAGCTTCCCTCCTAAGCATTTCCTAAACCCACAATCTCCTCATTTTGTCATTGTCTTAATTCAGGCCTTCATCAACTCTTTCTGGCTTCATTCAATTGTCTCCTTAATGGTATTCACTGACACTAGCGGCATCTCTCTCCAATTCATCCTGTAAAATCCTCCCAGAGGGATATTTCCTTGGAGAGGGAAGTAGAGGCTGAGTTGGGGGTGACGGAGCAGGGAGGGAGAGTCAAAAGGGAGGCAGACCCAACATGTGGAAATCAAAGAGAGATGTTGAGAGGATGCTAGAAATGCCAGTCAAAACTACATAAATCTAAATTGCTCACTTCTGCTTTGTGAGGTTGATTTACTTTTCGAGAAACACAATGAAGTACTGAGTCCTGCTTTAAGGTGAAAAACAGTACACATGAAGCCAGCTGTTATCTGGCTTGTAAGTTCAGTTTATTCTTCATTCATTCATTTATTTTTTATTTAACAAATATTTATTGAGCACCTACCATGTATCAGACACATGTTAGGGGCTGGAGGGTGTACAGTGATCAAGAGAGAAACAATCTTGCCTTGAAAGGATTTATAGTCTAGTCAGAGAGCAGATAAATTAAAAAAATTAAAATATGATAAATTCTATGACCTGGGAAAGTTATGGGAGTACACAGAAGTGACACATCGAAGTCAGGGGTGGGAAGGAGGTCAAGGATGACTTCTGGAGGACTTGGCATTTAAGTTGAGACCAGAGGAATGTGTAGGAATTAATTATGCATAGGGAAAAGTTGGAGAAAATCTTCCAGAAATGTGAGAAAGTCCAGCAACAAGAGAGAGCACGGTGAGAGCTGAAAGAAGAGGGAAAATTGTGAGAAACGAGTTGGGAGAGGTAAGCTGGGAACAGATCTTAGCTTGTAAGTCAAGTTTAAAAGTTTAGATTTTATCCTCAAGGCAATGGGAAGGTACAGATAGGCTTTTAGCAGGTGAACGACCTGATCAGTTTATGATTTTGAAAGAACATGTGATTGGATGATATGTGAAGTATTAATGGAATGTGCTCTCTGCACTCATCTCCTTGGGCTCTGGGCTGCCAACCTGACACCCCTGACACTAAACCAAAACACACACACACACACTCCATCACACTACCACCACCACCACCACCACCACCACCAGACTCTTATTAGTAAATTAATTCTTATGAAGATAATCTGATGCTGAGAGACCCAGACTCTACATTATAAAAGTGACGTACAAAGGACTCTGCTCTTAAACTCCGAGATTAAACTAAAATTGAGAGAGATTTAAATAATTAACTTTTCTATTGTTTGAGATTAATGCAATTACACACATGTGAGTTAATGAGATTAAACACTTTATACACATGTATGGATATGGAATGATTTTTCTTTTCTGTGCTGAGTGGAGAAGTAGTAACCTGATATGGAAGGGGATATGCTGGACAAAAGGAAGAGATGTCTCTGGATTGCTGGCTGGGGTTGTGGGGAATGTGGCTGCCCCTTTGCAAGATGAAGCTACATAGGGACTGCGTGTACACCCCGCCAGCCCATCACCATCCAACAGAGCCAACAGGGTCAGAAACGTAGAGAGCAGGGCTCCTGGATGGCTTAGTCGGTTAAGCGTTCAACTCTTGCTCTCAGTTCAGGTTTTGATCTCACAGTCATGAGTGCAAGCCGGGCACTGGGTGCTGGGTGTGAAGCCTACTTAAAAAAACACTCGTATATATAAAAGAAACAAAAGAAAACAAAACAAAACTCAAAACCTAGCGGGCACGCTGGGCCCTTCTGGTCCTGACAGAGTAGGCAACAGTGGCATTAGTAACTCACGCCAGCATTCGGACCACCCAAATGAGACTAGATGAAGAGCTCCCACTTCATGACAAATACAGCCAATCATACATGGACGTCCATCCTCTCTCCACCAAGCAGTCAGGGATGATACACAAGTTTCTGGCTGCATCAGTGAGTCCAGGGTAGCACTCACCACTCATAGGGGAAATTCAGGAAGAGGTCCATGTTTGAAGAGAAAATGAGTTCACTTTAAGATGCCAGTAGAACCTACAGATGGAGCTGACTAAAAGGTAGCTCTTTGGGTTTGAAGCTCAAGAGAAAGGTCTTGGCTAGAGAAATATCCAGGAGAACGTAGGTGGTGTCATAGATGCTCAGGAAAGAGAAAGTATCAAGAAGGAGAACACGTCAAATGCTGCATAGGGTCAAATAAAGAGAGAACCAACAAGTGTCCCTTGAGTTTAGCTACATGGAGATCACTGGATATCTTGGAGAAAGCAAACTGGGAGAGTGAATGGAAAGTGAGGAAGTTGAAACAGTGAGTGGAAATAACTTTTCCAAGAATTTTAGCTGGCAAGGAGAGAGCAGGCTATAGACGGAGGAGAATGTGGCGCTTTTTTTGTAATCTGAGGAGGAAGGAACCAGTAGAGAGGAAGAGGTTGAATATATAGAAAAGAGTGAAAAGGAATAACTGACAGTGAGGTCAATGAGAAATTAGGAGGAGATAGGGCCCAGAGCATGGGCCAAGAGATGGGCCTTAGACAGGGGAGGGAACATCTTTTAAAAAGAGGCGAGGTTGAGGAAAGAGGTGAAGTGGGTAAAGATGCAAGTTGATAGGTTGTCATGGAAAACTGAGGCTCACATCTCATAACTTCTATTTCATCCCCTTGATAAGTGGAAAACAAAACCACCTACAGGGAATAGTAAAGAAGGCAAGCGTGGGGTTTGGAAAGAGAGAGGAGTTCTCAAAATAGCTGCTCTGGTGACTCAAAGAATGAGCAAGCAGGTCAGGGGAATGTGGTAGGATTGTAGGCAGTAATGAAGTCCCACTTAAGGTTGCTGAGCATGAATTTAGGGCAGCCTGATCTGTGTGACCATGTGGTTTTCTCCAGCAGTGTCCAGCAGCCCAGACAAAAGAATGGCCAACAACTGGATTCAAATTTTGTCAGGCAGATGAAACAAAAGAATAATGGAGACATGGACTGAGGCCATGGGGCTAAGATTAGAAAGCATGGAATCTTTTCTAGAGAGAGAAGGAAAAGAAGACAGCAAATGGGTGATAGATAAAGAGAAAACAGAGTTTTTTAATAAGTTTCAATAATCAAGAGTAAAAATAACCAAAGGAGAAGAACTAGAGGAATAGATAGCCATGGGTTAAGAGGTGCTATGGTTACTTGATGACCAAGTCTGGGGTGGCCATGGGATTGGGTGATTGAAGCAGAGTAGGAAAAGGAAACCAGAGAAGGAAACCAGAGATGGAATCAAGGAACTGAAAGAGGTCAACTATGCCTCATGGACATACCAAATGTGCCAGACTGTTGGCAGAATTTGGAACAAAAAAAGATACTCGTGTTAGTTGCTAATGCCTCTAATAGGGCATGGCTAGGCAGTCAGTAGATGACAGGTGGGGTAGAGAGTGTGACCTGATGGCTATGTAGTCTGGGTTTCAGAGGGCAGAGAACTGAGACCCATGGAAATGACAGTGTGTGACACAATGAACCTGACTCAGCAGCCTCTACTTATGTGGGCTGCAGGGGAAGCAGTGTGCTTGCAGAGAAGCCAGGTTAGGGCTAGAGAGCTAAAGAGTGTCCAGTGAAGAGGTTGTGAGTATCAGGGTTTTTGTTGATTATGAATGAGATTCCTAAGGTCGCAGAGGAGAAGTTTAGGAGGAAAGGGAGGAGTTGGAAGCTGAATCAAGGATGAAGATGACTTCATCCTTGTTTAAGGATATTTAAGGATAAACTCCTTGTTTAAGGAGTTTAAGGATATAACTCCTTAAAAGGGCTTCCCTCTTGGGCACACATCAAGGATATCAAGGGTCTCAGGAATGGTGAGTTTGGTGGCTGTACAGATGCAACAGAATTAATGGGTCAGGACTCTCAGGATTCAGCTTTGTGCTGGGTATGTGACACCTCCAAGAGTCCTAGGTGTGGGAAAGAGTAACCTGGGTCTTGGCTACATGGAAAGTCCCAGAGCTGAGGGCTGCTAGCCTGCAGCTCTGGATAGTGTGGGATCCTGTGGCCCTTGACAGGTATGCAGGCCAGTGGCTGGGTCATACGCAATATCCCAACTTCCTTCACTCTCTCATATTCTGCATTACCTCAGTGCCTCTCCATCTAGTCATTTTAGGACTCAGTTTTGTCTCTAAACCTAGAGCCCAGGGAAGTAACCTTAGAGCAACAGGAGTTGTTTTGGAAAAGCCAGATTTCCTGACTCATAACTGATTATAACCTGAGGAATATTCAAAGGTATTCCTTCAAGGAAAGATGGGGTATTCAGAGTAATTTCCTGGAATGTTTGCAAAGAAGGAGAAGGAGAAGAGAATTTAAAATGACTCTGATACACTGCAAATTGATTTTTTCTTAGATGTGAATGACAACCTACTTGGACTCAGGTTGGTTTATGTATGTACTACAGTTACGTTCACTCTCCATGGTGAGAGTTTTTTGTTGTTGTTTGTTTAAAGGGCACAGGTCACTTTTTAGCTTCTATCCAGGTCATTACACATGAACAATTTAGTGTTCTTTAGCATACTCTTGAGTCCATGAAATGCCATGTGCTGTAGCAGCACCTTCCCTATGTTATGTTTTTGTTTTGTTTTGTTTTGTTTTTGTTTTTGTTTTTTTTTTGTTATGAACCTCTTGCTGGTTAAAAAAAAAGAAACAACAGGCCTAAAATGGAATCATTTGTGCTAGGCCTATGTCACCAAACCAGTACTCAATACCTAACCTAACTGCAGTTTCAGCCTCTCTCAGGAATGTTAACCTTGAATTAATCAATCTGATTTCCTGGTTAGCAGTAGTGAGGTAATCCACTTGATAGAAAGACAGGGAATCTGTCCCCCAAAGAAAGATAAGGTAATCTGCCTTTTCCTTATCCCTGCCCCTACAAAAGCCTTCCATTTTGTATAGCTCCTCAGAGCTCCTTTCTATTTGCTGAATGGGAGGCTGACCATTCATGAATTGTTGAATAAAGCTAACTTGATCTTTAAATTTACTCAGTTGAATGTGAATGTTGTTTTTTAACACCATGAAGAATAATGTTTCAAAAAACCTTAGTAGGGCTTTGATGTAAAGTATAAAGGTCTGTTCTAGTCCTTTTCTCTTGCATTATTAATTCAACCATAAGTTGCATGCTCTTAATGAAGTGTTACCTTCTTGCTAACTTCTTTTTTTTTTTTTTTTAATTTTTTAAATGTTTTTATTTACTTTTGAGAGAGACAGCATGAGCAGAGGCGGGTCAGAGAGAGAGGGACACACAGAATCTGAAGCAGGTTCCAGGCTCTGAGCTAGCTGTCATCAGCACAGAGCCTGACATGGGGCTCGAACCCATGAACTGTGAGATCATGACCTGAGCCAAAGTCGGACGCTTAACCGACTGAGCCACCCAGGTGCCCCACTTCTTGCTAACTTCTTAAGCTTCAGTGCAGCATCTGGTGACATGGTGATCACTTTACAGCAGATTCAAAGCATCAGTTGACAAAAAAGGTCAGTAAATAGCATTGTTTATATCTTAAATGAATCCAATACTCTCAGCAAAGCAGGTGGCTTGGAGTTTGACTGTATCAGATGCCCAGTGCCATGATGCAAATGACCATACTTATATGACATTCTGCATGACACAGGAACACTGATGACATTATTGCTAAGGTACAGAAAATACACCTATATGGGAGAGAGGTTGCTAAGTGGTCAGTTCTTCATTTCACTATGTTTGCTGTTCTTTACATCCCCATATAACTGATTCAGTTTACTTGAAAAGATTAAGTGTAATCATCATACCTTAGGTTTCACTTTAAATAAAAAAAAACGAAAGGTGAGTTGTGGGTAGGCGGTTGATAGCTGTTTGTGGGTCTTGAAATCTGTCGGCTCCAAGCTTTTCTGGCATTTTTTCATCTGTGCTGCCATCTAGAGAGGAGAATTAGAAATACACAAAGGTAAACTGGAAGTCCCAGGATGGAATTGTAGGAAAATGGATTCTGTAAGAATAGAAAACTGTAAGAAACATCAGTGAGATTTGGGGGTGATAATTTTATGGTTCCCCCCTCTCTGTCCCTCCCATATACAAAAACAGGATTTGGATATCTGTTTATTGGTTTTTGTGACAACATTTCAGGCATTGCTGGGATTCAAACTGTCACTTCCTAGATTCAAACTGACTTCTTACATAAGTAAAATTCAATTGCATTAACTTTCTGCTACCTCTAGACTGATGTCTTTAGTTAAAATACTGCTGAAAATGCTTATATTCTCAGTCCTGCAGGATTTGGAGATAAAATGCCAAGAATTTTGTATGTGTGTGAATTAACAGGATAAGGAGTTCCTTTTCAACACTATGGGGCAGTTTCCTGAAGTCAGTGTGTTCCACAGAAATTACTAGTTCTGTTTATATGTGAAACATTTGCCAAATAAATTCAGGAGAATGGTAGGTAAACAATTTTAAATACTTTTCTTTATTATAGGCAAGACTTCTGGTAAGCTTTAACTTATCAATGTACACTGTAAACTTTCAAGAAAGGAAAATGCTGGGCAAAATTTCCCAAACTTATTTGACCTTGAAACCCTGGACTTTTGCTAGAACTGCTACTGTGTGGAACAAACTTTAGGAAATATTACAACAGGGAAAGGAAGCTGGCCTGTTGCATGCACAGCATTTACAAACATATTCATTCTCTCCTGATCTGCCTTATTCCTTTTCTCTGTGTCTAAATACTTTTGAAGCTTTGTTTTGGTTTGAGTAGAGATTGGGGAATTTAACTTTTTTTTTTCCCTAGCAGAAATGTTATAGGAGTAGAATTTGTTTCATAATAGCTACTTCTAGGTGAAACAAAGTAAGTTTACCTATAATTTAGGCCAGATTTTCTCTTGCAGCTTATATGTCAAATAGCACATAGTAAGATATGGTCTTCTTAGCCACATTTACCATGCTCTAAGTCTATGCAAAGTACCATTGGGTGGAGAGAATAGGGAAAGCCGAGTACAACATGATTTCTGCCTTTGTCAAACCATTACACAGGTGGAGTGATAAAGTTAGATACAATTTACTAAAAGATCCCTTATAAATAATGGTTATACCAGATTTATTCATCATAACTGAAATAACAGGGCTTTGTCTCTGTGGAGTAAGGACATATTCCCCCATAGAAGAAAATAGCCTTAAAGAAACACTATTGTAGTAGCATCCATTGCTAGAGGATTTTGTTTTATTATTATTATTGTTGTTGTTGCCGTCTTAAGTTTATTTATTTATTTTGAGAGAGAGTGTGGGAAAGGCAGAGAGAGAGAGAGAGAGGGAGAGAGAGAATTGCAAGCAGACTCTGCGCTGTTAGCATGGAGCCTGACGCTGGGCCTGAACGCACAGAATTGTGAGATCATGACCTGAGCGGAAACCAGGAGTTGGATGTTTAACCAACTGAGCCCTCCAGGTGCCCCTTTATTATTATTATTTTCAATTAAAATGTCAGTGGCCATGAGTGTATTTCTGTATTAATTCTGAAAAGTGACACTCTTGGTGAAACTAAGTGAAAAATATTAATGTTTCTCTCACTATAATTTTTCTGCACTTTAGGAAAGGAAATATATAATTCATGCTTTTGACTTAAGAAGTAATGCCTCAATGAGAAAGAATGAAATCTGGCCATGTGTAGCAACATGGATGGACCTTGAGGGTGTCATGCTGAGAGAAATAAGTCAGGCAGAGAAGGACAACTATCATCTGTTTGCACGTATAGGAGGATTAGGAGGAACTTAGTGGAGGACCATGGGGGAGAAGAAGGGGAGAAATAGTGGGGAAAAAGGAGAGAGGCAAACCATGAAAGACTCTTGAATGCTGAGAACAAACTGAGGGCTGATGAGGGTGGGGGGGAGGGAGGAGATGGGCATGGAAGAGGGCACTTGCGGGGATGAGCACTGGGTGTTATATGGAAACCAACTTAACAATAAACTATTTGTTAAAAAAAAAAAGAAGTAATGCTTCGGTATTAATAAAGATAATGATGAACTGTCAT
This sequence comes from Crocuta crocuta, assembly GCF_008692635.1. Classification (NCBI taxonomy): domain Eukaryota; kingdom Metazoa; phylum Chordata; class Mammalia; order Carnivora; family Hyaenidae; genus Crocuta; species Crocuta crocuta. Next base: position 10,805,601 of record NW_027551572.1, read on the forward strand.
CATTCACAAGGGATACTTATTATTTCATTTTAAAGAAGGGAATGGGGCTCACAAAAGAGAATCAGTTTGTCTAATTGCTTATAAATTGTGGGGTTGAGTTTCAATTCCAGTCCCGTTTACCCCAAATCCTAATTATTTATTTCCCTTATGGTGGGACAGAGTAATTTTAGAAAATGTTTACATACCCTGATTTCTATAGCCTAAAAAATATGACTTGCCAGGCTGAAATGGGAAAAAGTTTTCCTGCAATTTTAAGAATTGCACACATACATATATATGACACTGTAGGCTTCATGAGAGCAGAAACCGTGAAACCCTATCTATCCTGTTGACCACACTAAACCCAGTACTTAGTACCTGCTTGGCATATAAGTCCTCAATAAAGATTTGTTCAATGAAGTACACACAAATGATAACATTTGGGATTGGGTGGTGGGCACACATGAACACCTTCAATATCCTATTTTCAATTTTTGCAAAAGAATTCACAGCAATGGGTCTGAAGCTGGTCAAGGGCAGTATACACATTTGCAAATGTGCTTTCTAATCAAATCTCAATAATTCATTAATCACATTGTGAGTCAGTCTGTGGATGACTGAGACCCTACCCCTGCATGGTTGTATGGTCTTTGTCTAACAAATTCAGTCCCTGAAAATGGATAAAATTAGTGGACTTGAAAGAAAACTAGATTTGAAGGCAAAGACTAAATATTTTTATATTTGTATTCTTAGCGCCCTGCTACATAATAGGTGTATAGCACATGTTGAAAAAGAAGGAAGAGAGCAAGCAAGCAGATGACTGCCTTGGGGGGAGGGAGGTAATGGGATGTTGAAGAGAAAGAAAAATGAGAGTTAGGAATCTTGAATTTTGGCCTTGGTTTGGCCATGTGAACTTGAGCCAATCATTTCTCCTTTTTCTTCCTCAGTTTGCTTATCTGGAAACTAGAGTGTTTACTTAGTTGATCACTAAAGCCCCTTCAGATTTTTTCCTGGTATAAGCAAGACCATGTTTCTTTGTGTCCACTAGGGGGTACTGTAGTACTAATGCAGTGGCCACCATCTTTCAATTAATCCAATTTTGGTAATTTTTTCTGAATTTACTCCCCTTAGAAACATTCTTTACCCTTAACTTTCAAACTCAAATTTATACTACAAAGTATGTAATTTAATTAAGTAATAGATGCTGGATAAACCTGGGAAGGATTTGGCTCATTGGCTCATACAGTTTAGTAGGGAAATTAGAATCATAGAGGGATTTGCATAAAATTCATAAAATTATGAGACGTTAAGATTTTGCTTGAGCCAAAAGAAAGGCCTTAAAACTCTTAAAGGAAAATAAAATGGAACAAATTCTAGCCACTCTAACAACAAAGACATAAACTTAAGAATTATGCCAAATCTGAGTTAAGACAGTTATATAATTATCCAGCAGTATAAAAGAAGAAGGCTTAAGATAATAGAGATATACCATGTTCTTGGATAAGAAGATTCAACATTATAAACATTTTAAATTATTCCCCAATGTATTCAGAAATACAATCTAATTCCAATACAAAATTCCAGTGTGATATTCTTGGAAACTTGATAGAAGAGTTTCAAAATTCATTGAGAAGTATTAAGCTGAGAAGAGCCAAGAAAAATTTTTTAACCTTTTGAGTTTTCAGATGTTAAAACATATTATACAATGTCTGCAATTAAAGCAGTGTCATAGTGGCAACAAAATAAACAGATCAATAAAACAGAATAGCAAGTCCAGAAATAAACCCACTTATGGTGGCCTGGCTGTGTGTGTGCGTGCGTGCGTGCGTGCATGCGTGCGTGTGTGACCTACCTACCATTGCAACACTTTTCCCAGTATGGAAACTGGAAAAAGGGCAGATCTTTACTCTTTGAGACAGCAAAAGTATCAGCATGTAGCTGAGGTTTGTTGAATGGGATTCTGACATTGAATCCAAAAGGACTGACACAAAGGTGCAGGGATTAGCAAGTTATTTACAGAAATGATAGTGATCTCAATAATTCAGGAGAAAAGAGTCTCTGCTGGTGGCAGCATTACTGAAAACCTTCTGCCTAGCCTCTTCCTATGACAACTCTTGTCCAAGCTTTGGCACATTCTAACCAGACTGTTCCTAGAGGTTCTTGGATGAGTGTTCTGTTGCCAGCCTCTTTTAGCTTCTGTTTTCTGAGCTGGTTTTTAACTTTCCCATAGATTTTGTGAACCCTTGGTACTCTTCCAACAAATTTCATTCTGTTTAAGCCACCTAGAGTAGATTATTAATGCTTGCAAATATAAATCCTGACTTATAGAGAAACAGGTGATGGGGAGTTGGTTAAAAACAACAGACTCTTGAGGAAATGATGAAACTCTAGTTATGCAGACCCATTATGTTTGAAGCTAATAAAAACCCAATGAATATTCAGAGATGGGATGCTAGAAGCCCATGGCTGTTTTAGTGAAACAGCTAAAGAAATTAATGTCTGTTAACATTAGGACTCAGGTGGGCATTGAAGACAAAACCATGGAGGACCTAATGGCTGTTACCATAAAAGAGCATGAAGAATATGAGGAATTCAAGAGCTCAGTGCTGAGGTTAGCTGTTTCCATTGAAGAGATTGACAAATGGAAACCTCAAGATGCTCATTAAAATTTTTTTTAATGTTTTATTTATTTCTGAGAGAGAGAGAGAGAGAGAGAGAGAGAGAGAGCGTGAGCAGGGGAGGGTCAGAGAGAGAAAGAGATACAGTATCAGAAGCAGGCTCCAGGCTTTGAGCTAGCCGTCAGCACAGAGCCCGAGGTGGGGCTTGAACCCACTGACTGCGATATCATGACCTGAGCTGAAGTTGGACACTTAACAGACTGAGCCACCCCGGCACCCCAAGATGCTCATTTTAAAACATGAACTGAGGGCACCTGGGTGACTCAGTTGGTTAAGTGTCTGACTCTTTACTTCAGCTCATACTCTTGATCTCATGGTTCATGAGTTTGAGCACTGTATCAGACTCTGGACTAACAGTACGGATCCTGCTTGGGATTCTCTCTCTTTCCCTCTCTCTGTACCTCTCCTGCTTGATAGCTCTCTCTCTCTCAAAATAAAGAAATAAACATTAAAAAAATATGAAATGATACCCAAACTGTGAACTTGTTAAAAGAAATTCCTATATATAACTATAAACCAATATTTGTTCTTTTTTTTCCCAAAGATTTTTAATGTTTATTTATTTTTGAAAGACAGAGACAGAGACAGAGTGTGAGTAGGGGAGGGGCAGAGAGAGAGGGAGACACAGAATCTGAAGCAGGCTCCAGGCTCTGAGTTGTTAGCACAGAGCCCCATGTGGGGCTGAAATTCACAAACTGCAAGATCATGACCTGAGTTGAAGTTGGACGTTTAACTGACTGAGCCACCCTGGCATCCCAAACTAGTATTTGTTCTTGCTGATTGCTTAGAATCAGTTGAATTCACCTCCTTACCTGTGGTGTTATATGAACACATGCTAACATGCTCATCCGGAAAGAGTTACAGCTTTAAAGTTAAAATGCTGTGTAGGAGTGAATTCAGAGAACTTAACTCCACCCCCAAACTCCACTGAGCCTCCTTTGCTGCCTGAAGCAGTATCTCCTTTTGCTTATGTAGCTGTTTGTCCTTTGTCTGATGATACTGAAGCACTCTAGTTTGAGGGAGTTACCTTATAAGAGGCCAGTTCTCTTATGTCTTACTCTGCATATTTGCAGATCTTTAATTAGAGTTGAATTTTAGTATGTTTCAAGAGACCAATTACAAAGTGAAATTCAGGAAGAGACAGCTCAAGTACCAAAGGAATTGGAAGAGTTTTGCTAATTAATCTGTGGAATGTGGGTTAGAATAGATTTTAAGAATGCTGAAGAACAGGAGGACACAATTGTAGCGTGGGTTGATTTTACAAATAGGGCTCACAAGAGATTCTGGATGAACTGTTCCAGCTAGAGAAGCTGGAGATAATTCTATTTGTTCTGCTAAAGGTTAACTGAAATCTGGATATAATGGTGACTCACATAAACTGAAGTCAAGTGCAAATCTCTTCAATATACTGTAAAAGAATGAATTTAAAAATTTCAGGAGACAGGAATGATGGCACGGATTGATCACTTCTGGCCCAACCACTCACCTCAACTGTGAGTTGAGGTCCAAAAGTCCAAAGCCATTCTTCACAGAGGCCTTTAGAAACAAACCTATAAGGGGAGGTCAGCATTGTTGAAAGGGCTTTGGAAAATGTTCCCTGTAGACCAGCGATGATGGTGAAAGATGCTGGAGTTGAATTTGGCTTACAGAGTTACATGGGATGGGAGGATCCCAGAGTGTCATCGTCAAAGTAGCAGCATTCAATATTTGCATGTGGCTAACTTGAAAGTAGTAGGGTCAGTGTGAGAATCAGAATGATATAAGCCATAGGTGACTAGCTGGTTATGGAGTCCCTAAGATGAAAGTAGATGGGTAGCCCACTAAGGTTCTTCTTGATTTATATATCAAAGAAGCAAACAAAAGCCCTTCAGGTGCCTACTTGAATTTTCCTTCTGCCATGCAAAGCAACATGTGGCCATTTATTATGGTAATTGTAAATGATAAGCGAGAAACAGTTTGCTTTTATCTGGTATGGACTATAGTATAGTTTTACCTTTTTGCCACAGGATTATATCACTTTTGAGGCTCTGGGCCACAATTAAGCAGAGAGCTTGCTTATTTCCTCCTTACAGGACATCACACTGACTCATTATATTGCTAATACTAGGCAAAGTGGGGGCAAAAGAGTAAAAATATTACACATCTTTGAAATCTTGAAAAAACACGTAAGATCTAGAGAGTGGAAAATTTTCAAGGCTCAATGGAATACACAATATGTGTGGCTGTGGTTCTAAAGTGAGGGAGAGGTGTGCCTCAGTGGCTTGGCTGGTTGAGCATCCAACTTCAGCTCAGGTAGTTGATCTTACAGTTTATGGGTTCAGGCCCCATGTTGGGCTTTGTGCTGACAGCTCAGAGCCTGGAGCCTGCTTGGATTCTTGGTCTCCTTCTCTCTCTGCCCTTCCTCTGCTCACACACCCTCTTTCGCTCTCAGAAACAAAAAAAGACATTAAAAAAATAAAAATAAAGGAGGGAGAAAGTGTTGTATCTGAGCCTTTGACCAGTGTGAAGAGGCACTATTTTAGTGGACCTCTTTGGATTTTTAGAGGCTTGCTACTGGGTCTCGGTGTAACAACTAACCTTGAGACACCAAGTGACTGCAATCTCACTTGCTCTTCATGAGCCAGATGTTATTTGAGACTCCTGGCTTAAGTTGAAAAGGTAAATATAGAACCAGGCCTGGACAGGTTTTGAAGGCAAGTAAATTTAGTGGGTAAGTTGCCCATATTCTCCTATTGGTTACTCATGTCAGAATACTGTCCCTTACATATATCGCCTCATGGGAGTAGTCAACATGACCAATTAACTTAGGTGGAAAAAATTAAAACCATGGTTTACAAATGTTTCTTACTGGCTTGAGGGGGATTACTCTATCATTTACAGCTCACTCAGACACCAGAAGGATAAAGGAAAAGGATAATCCTTACAATGGGCAGAACTTGAACTAATATACCTCATTTTCAATTTTCCTGGAATCAGCAGTGGCTAATGATTTGGGAACCTGACCAGGAACTTGGGAGGAGTAAGAGTAAGACTGATGACAAGGGAGTTGGAGAAAAAGGGTGTGAGAGGACCTTCAGGAACAGGCCAGGAGATGTGAATATATCGTATACTGTTGAAAAGAGAAGTAGAGATGATTACATTCCCTGCTTATAATATTTAAAATTTTAATTAGCTTTGGAGCTTATACTGAAGGTTACTAATTGAAACAAACTTGATCCAGCAGTAGTTGAATACAGTGGGGTATGTGTGAGTATGCGTGGCAAAAATATCACTTATTTCCTCCTCACTCTTCCCTTATAACCCCCAAGGCTAATCTAGTCCGTCTTCATTTTAGAGACGAGAAAATGTCTAAAGAACTGACTTGACCTGTCTCAGGCCATACACTAGTGGCATAGCCAAGATGAAACTCAATCTGTCTCTCAAGTTAGTGCCTCTCCAGAACAGCATATTAATTCTGTAATTGGGGAAAGTCCTCGTTACCCAATCCGTAACTCATCATGACAGAAAAGCACCACCATTTATCATTCTTTAAAATATGGAAAGCAGAATGGCAGGGGTAGAGATCAGAATAAAAATGATCAAATATTTGAATGCCTATTTGTAATCTCTGTCAGTTAACATTTCCCCTTGAGACTTGGAATGGCCTTCTGGCTATAAGTGGCAAACACTGTGCTAAGCATGTTGTAATTGTCATGTAATTTAAAGGGAAGGCAGATAAGTCTTTTAAAAGATGCTGTCTCCAGTTGTAACTTTTCTTTTACCTACGATTGTATTGTCCAATATGATAGCCCCTAGTCACATGAGGCTATTGAGCACTTGAAATTTGGCTAGACTGAATTAAAATATGCTGTAAATGTGAAACACATACCAGATTTTGAAGTATGAAAATTTATGAAAAAAAAAAAGAATGTAACACATTTCATTAGTAATTTAAAAATATTGATTGTAGGGGTACCTGGGTGGCTCAGTCAGTTAGGTTTTAGTCTTCAGCTCAGGTCATGATCTCCTGGTTCATGAGTTCAAGCCATGTCGGGCTCTGTGCTGACAGCTCAGGGCCTGGAGCCTGCTTCGGATTCTGTGTCTCCCTCACTCTCTGTCCCTCTCCTGCTCACACTCTGTCTCTGTCTCATAAAAATAAATAAAAACACTTTAACAATACTGATTATATGTTCAAATGAAAACATTTGGGAAAAATTGGTTAAATAAAATATATTATTAAAATTAATTTCATACATTTCTTTTTACTATTTTCTTAATAGTAAAGAAAGTGCCTAATTCTATTTTTAACACAGAACAGATTACATTGTTGGCATTTGATAACTTTGCTTTAGAAATCAGGTAGATAAGAGCTCTTTAGCTCTCTAGGGAAGGTATGGTGAAAATGTGTTTCTGGCTAATTGCTTTGAACACAGAAATATTTACACTGAAAACCTGAGCCTCATATCAGTTTATTATATTCTTTTCAATTTTATTTCACTGTAAAATTTTAATTTGTCTACTTGTAACCATGAACACAAAGTAGACAATCAATTTATGGTATTCTTTATGGTGTGTGATATACAAAATTTTAGGTTAGTTATAATTACTCTTTTAGTTACATTCACTAAATAAAACCAATAAATAAATAGAACATACTATTTTAGATATATTACATATAAAATATATTATTCCAAAACACACCAGCATGACAAAACCACAGTTAATTCCTTCTTTATCAGAGACCAAATAGGAATCCTAAATTTCCAGAATGTGATGACTTCCTTGGCCTCCTACCTCCAACCTCTTTGAAATAAGAGAGATTGTGAGTGCTACATAGGGACAGAGCAACCAGACCTTCTAAAATGGACCATAAAGGTCAGTGGTGATGCTCTGTTAGATTAGTGTCTTCTCAAATCTATTCCTCCACCTTCTCCTGTGTTGATGGTATCTCCATTTACTCACAGTCTTTCTATACTTACTCACTTTCATTCCCTGTGTACAACTGGTCATTATGTAATGCCAAGCCTACCTCTGAAATTTCTCTTGAATTCTTCCCTTTTCCAACCAGGTGAGTCCCTTATCAACTTGGCCTCAGATATCTGGAAGAGCCTTTAAGTGATTAGTTTTCCAGAATAAGGACCTAGGAAACTGCTTTCCCATTTAAATGAAGTTGCACCCTGCCACCAGGATACCCCAAAGATCCAAATGTATCACTTCCCTACTTGAAAACTTTCCAGTTAGACCCCTACTACCTATAAGTTGAAGTCCAAACTCCTTACCATGGTATTTAAGGCCCTACACATTCTAATATCAGTCTCCTTTTCCAGACTTATGTCCTGCCTTTCTACCAGATCCCAGACTAAGAAAATCTAAGTTAAAAAAAATCACATAATCAAAAATCCATTAACATTCTGATTTTTTTTTTATTGATGACAATGGAAAATTGAGAGGATTTATATGTGGTGTAATAAAACTGATATTACTGAAATACAGATCTATCACTTATGAATAATTTATTCTGTGTATTTCCTTTTATCAAAGAAGTGAGAGTTCTTTTGATAGCAAATGACAGAAATCTAATTTGAATCAGCCTTGGCGAAAGTTAGAAATAATTGGCTTATGGATGCCAAGGAAGCGTTATGAAGCTAACCTAAGAGATGGGCAGGCTGCAACTGGCCTCAGGAACAACTGCAGGAACTCCAGTGCTGTCAAAATTCTCATTCACACTCACTCCTGTTCACAGTTGGTTCAGTTCTTCTCTACATGTTGGCTTCTTCTGCTCTCAGTGCAGACAGGATTTCCCCACAAACCAGAAAACATGGACAACAACAGCTCTTTGGGTTGATATCTTTTAAAAACCATATAACTGACTCTACTTGACTCCAAGAAATGTATAAGCTGAGGCTGAACACCTTATCAAACAAAAGGTGAAGCAGCTCTCAAAGACTACTACATGGCAAAGGGCTCTGGAGCCAACTTGAGGAGGTGCCTATAATTTGAGCATCAGTAAGAATAACTGCAACTCTTCAAACACATCATATGTGTTAAGCTCCTGAGATCATAGTGGTATTTTTAAAAAATTGTTTCATCAATCACCTTTAGAAGGTGATAACGAACCAACTCATTATTCTGAAAATTGGTAAATAAAAAGATTGATCAAGCATTTAGCTTGCCTTTCTTTTATAAACTGTATCTCATGGCAATTAAATAGTAGAGGTTAGGAAAACTGTAGAAATAGAGATTATAGAGATAGTCTAGCTATATATCAGATAAAGGGCTAGTATCCAAAATCTATAAGGAATTCACCAAACTCCACACCCGAAAGACAAATAATCCTGTGAAGAAATGGGCAGAAGATATGAACAGACATTTCTCCAAAGAGGAGATCCAGATGGCNCTGAGGGCTCATGGGGGTGGGGGGATAGGTGAAGGGGAGTGATGTGCATGGAGGAGGGCACTTGTTGGGATGAGCGCTAGGTGTTATATGAAAACCAACTTGACAATAAACTATTAAAAAAAAAAGAAATACTCTAGCTATTAAGTGAAGAAGAAAAGATATAATTATAATATTACCATTTTGCAAATCCCTGATGGAAATACTGGAATTAGGCAATTAGCATTAAGGATTGTTAATAACAACAAAAAGACAATTAGACATCACTATCTCCTGATGGAAGTACTCATAACTCTTGTAAAGGGTTTTTGTAAAGAAAAAAAAAAATCAAGTCTGAACCAGATCAAGCATCTAGACTGAACTAGAAGCTTATAGGTGAGAAAGGAAACAAAGAAACAAGTTAATCGATGGCACAGGAATGCAATAATCCCCAGATGTGGGAATTCTTTAGGATGAATAGCCACTTTCTTCAAATATATTGCGAGAGTAACAAAGGTGGGGGACATGAAGAAACCACAGATTAAAAGAGACTTAAAACACATAGCAGCCACATACAATAGGAGGACTTTGGCTTCTGATTTAAACAAACCAATCATTATAAACTTGGAAAATTTGAACACTAGATATTTATGATAGTAAGAAATTATAGTAAATATCTTAGATGTGCTAATGGTATTGGGGCTATGTTTTTAAAAGGTCTTTCTCTCTAGTGATAAATACTGAAATACTTAAAGATTAAATAATATATATTTAGACTGTTTCACAAGACTCCGGTGGGCACAGGGGTGGGGAGGAAAGTGGGTGGAGAATAGATGAAGGGGGACGGGCTGTGAGGTGCTAATATTGTGGCTGGCAGATGGGTCATTTGTCTTGACTTGTGCAAATTTGAAAATTTCCATAATAAAAAGTCAACAAATAAGTTAAATTTATTTAATGTCATCCATGGATGTCACATAGTTAAATTCCCCAATTTTATAGATGGTACAAACGGAGATCTAGAGAATTTAGTCAGTGGAAAAAACATCTCACTTGATCTACTAGCTGTGTGACCTGGGATGAGTTAAGTAACTTCTCTGAATCCCAGTTTAGTCATCTGTATAAAAGGCTGACAAAATTTATCATGAAGGGTTTTGTGAGAATTAAAGGAAATCATACCCGTAAAGTGCCTAGCACAGGGAGTCAAAAGCAACGGTCACTGAGAGCACCTAAGATCATACGGCTTGTAGTCGCACAGTCAGATCTAGAGCACAGGGTTCCTAACTGATAGTTCTGCCATATCATGTTATTTCTTTTGAGTAACAGGCTTTTAATAAATACCAGTTGAACTGAGGATGCCTGGGTTACTCAGTTAAGAGTTTGACTTCGGCTCAGGTTATGATCTCACAGTCTGTGAATTCGAATCCTTCATTGGGCTCTGTGCTGTCAGCTCAGGGCCTAGAGCCTGCTTCAGATTCTGTGTCTCCCTCTCTCTTTGCCCCTCCCCTACTCACGCTCTATCTCGCTCACTCCCAAAAATGAATAAATATTTTTTAAATATTAAAAAAACCAGTCGAACTGGAAAAAAACCCCACTCAAATAGAAATTAATTGGCAATTGATAAGACGAGGTTCTACCTGAAAAAGATTTATCTCCCCAGATATATATCATATCATATCATATCACATATCATATCTTTGATAATGGCAAAATATAGTTTCCCATCTGACAGTCATGGCCTGACCGCATCCTTCCACAAGTTCACACCTGATTCTATGAGGGCTGGTTTAAATAAAAGGAAGGTCCTTTAGGAGGTTTTTCTGTTTTAAAATCTGTAGCATGGGACAACTAATTATAGATAGTAACCTGACTTGCCTAAGTCACCATGCTAGACAGGGGCAAATGGGATTAGAACCTATTCCAGGTCTATGCATTTGGTTTCAGAGAATACATAAGTTTTAAATGTTTACACGTTAGGAAGGATGATTTCCATTGCAAAGTATACCATGTAGGTTATTATCCTTCTTCTGAGAATCAACTATAAGGCATGGGGTTCAATTTATCAGTATGCAGGTCACTTCTTTTCCTTCTTTTTTTTAAGACATTAGTTTCAGCAGATGCCCCTGACATTTTAAACTTATCACCTTTTTTTAAAAAATATCTATTAATTTTTGAGAGAGAGAGAGAAAGAGAGGGGGGAGGGCAGCGAGAGAGGGAGACACAGAATCCAAAGCAGGCTCCAGGCTCTGAGCTGTTAGCCCAGAGCCCGACATGGGGCTCGAACTCAGGAATTGTGAGATCATGACCTGAGCTGAAGTTGGATGCTTAACCAACTGAGCCACTCAGGCACTCCAAAACTTCTTCTCATCTGATTTGAGGAAGAGCCATGGGGTTTTAAATATGCACTATACCCAATGGTATGTATTTATTGGCATACTTGGTTTGTTCTTAGTTTTATAAACTTTTTATTTCTTCTTACCTAGTGATTTTGGCAACCATTTGTAAGAAAGGCAAAGAGGACAGGACATCCTATTCTCTGCAGTTCTTTGTGGAAGTGAGGGAGAGTGCATGATGAAATTGATGAATGGAACTGATAAGACTAAAGAAATTTGCCCCGGTCTTGTATTATCACAATGGAAAAGATCAATTTAGTTTAATAAACACCTAATATTGTGTTAGATAGATACTGAGATACAAAGATGATTCAGACAATATTTTAGTTCAGTGCACCTGCCCTCAGCACAGAGTTTAGAAGGTTAAGTTGATGGGTATCAAAACAACAGAGATAAAAAACCAGAATATAACTGCCCAATAGGGGTAAAAACAAAATGCTTTGGCAAGAAGAGAGAAGCTCTGACAAGATTAGGTGGGCTTTCAGAGAGAAAGTGACTTGTATTTGGGATGGTTACAGACCTTGCTTTAGCTGACCGAGAATCAAAATTCAAGACCTGCCACCCAAAACTCTTGGTGGTTTCAGTATACAAAGAACTGGAAAATGGCCATGTGCATTCTGAGAACAGTGGTGTGGCTGCAACTGCCAACTGCAATTCTACCCAAGGGCTCTTTCTTGCCTTTTGGAAATCTAAAAGCACAGAAGATAAAAATTAGCAAGCCAAATCAGAATTAAGAGTAACCACACAGGGCGCCTGGATGACTCTGTCGGTTGTGTCCGAATCTTGCTCTCAGCTCAGGGCTTGATCGCAGGGTCATGAGTTTAAGCCCTGCGTTGGCCTCTGTGCTGGGTGTGAAGACTTCTTGAAAAAAGGAAAAATAACAATGGACGATACAATAAGAACAGGGTGGTTTCTCTCTGCTCAGAACTAGTGTCAGGAAAGGGGCTATGTGCCTCTGTAGGACACGAGTGTGGCCATTCATTCAACAAATATTTAACAAGCTCCTTGCTGTGCTGGACACTGTGATGGATATGGGGGATAGAGCAGTAAACAAGACCACCATGGCTTCTGACTTAACTAAGTTTATATTCTGACTAAGGAGACAGTCTTTAAACAACAGCAAAGTATAGAATTGCAACTGTAATAAGCCGTGTGAAGGAGAAGTGCAAGATGTTAGGGGAGCTTCTGTCCAGGACCCTTATGTATTAAGGAAGTTGTCCTGAAGAAGTGACATATGAGCTGAACCCTGAAGAAAAAGCAGGGGTGTCGGGTCTGGGGTTAGGGATAAGGGTAGGGGGAAAGAAGACTGGCGGTAGCACCAATGTGGGTGGCCCACAGTAAGAAGGCTAAGGAGGTGGGCGAGGGCCTCTTTGTGCATGGTACTGGAGGCCGCATTCGTGATTTGGGTCATTACCCTTGCACACCAGGAAGCAATGCATTTTTGAAAGGTTGCTCTGAGAGAAAGGAGCAAAGTGAAACAAATAGGTGTAGAAAGGCCAGTCAACAGGTTATTGAGGCCTGCCTGCCTAAAGTCCAGGCAAAGAAATGAGGGTGATTTGGACTAGGGTGGAGACAGTGAGATGGAGAGAGAGTAGAGAAGAAAGGGAAGGAGGAGGGCACGATCTGAAGAGAGCATGGCTTGACAAAGTCAGATAGAGTATGCGTATAAGTTGGAACCTGATTTTATGTCAAGTCTGTACTGTTTTTAGTTATACTCTCCTTCTCTTCTTGCCATAATTCCCACACTCCCCAAACAGGCCTCAAGTCAGACCATAACTTTAAGAACCAGTTGTTCTTTCCCTAATCCCCATATACAGAAACTGTGCAAGATTTGGCTTGTGGAGTCACACCCTAAGCTTTCTCACTCCTTTCCCAGAATCTTGTGCTCAACTTTACTTATTTAACATAATTTATTGTCAGGTTGCTTAATACAGTGTATAGAGTGTGCTCTTGGTTTTGGGGTTAGATTCCCGTGATTCATCGCTTGCATACAACATCAAGTGTTCATCCCAACAAGTGCCTTCCTTAATGCCCATCACCTATTTTCCTCTCTCCCCTGCCCACCCCCCCCCTCCAACTTTCTCTGTATTTAAGAGTCTCTTATGGTTTGCCTCCCTCTCTCTCTGTTTGTAACTATTTTTTTTCCCTTCCCTTTCCCCATGGTCTTCTGTTAAGTTTCTTAAGTTCCACATATGAGTAAAAAAATATTATATCTTTCTCTGACTTATTTCATTTTTGTGCCCAACTTTAAACAGAAGCAACAGTCAAGGAGCTAGGAAGATATAAGAGGAAAGAGGAAACTTGTAATCAGTTTGAAAGAAAAAGGAAGCTACGTAAATGTGGGTTAACTGAATGCACTGAGTTGGAAAAATGTATTGATATGAGTTCCCTAGCCTTCCTGCCTTGGGTGGAGATGAAATCATCCTTTATAGTGAATGTTAGCTGCAACTATGTTTGAGGCTTTTATCTGCTGGAACAACACCTAGTACTAGGCTTGGACCTTGTAGTCAGTCAATATTTGCTGAACAGAAGCATGATTATAATAAAGTGTAAAGGCTGTCCCAAGATCCAGAAGGCTATATATTCTCAGCACAATTTAGAGTCCCCAACTCCTATCATTTCATGGTAGAAAGGAGAAGGAAATAGGAAACAGATACAGGCTTGGTCACTGCTATGAAAACAGGAACTTCATGGCATATGAAGTAAGTTTTGGGCCAGGAGTTCTAGTAATAACTAGTTGACTAACTCTGTGTCTTTGCTTTCTTAAAGTAAGGGGATTATATCTGATGGGCTTTAAATGTAATTTTTAGTCAAATGAAGTATGGAAAGCAAGGTTCCAAAACTCACATATATTTGGGTGGGGAAAGAAAATAAAGCAAGCCAGCCAGTTACTGGAGACAACTAGAGATCTTTCCCTCCCATATTTCAAAATATTGAAGTGCACATTATTACATTTCAAAGTGTTCAACTGCTCATTCCTCTCTCTGGGCTCCTGACTAGGAAGAGGTTCCCATTACCTGTTTTTGTTCATACCAGCAGCTATTATTGTCTAAAACAAGTATTTTCACTTCACCAAAGTCCATTTTCCCGACAACTCTCCTTACAACACAGGAACCCCAGCAGCCTTGCCAAGGACCTGGGTTCCTTTCAGTTTCTTCAGCTCTGTACAGCCTGGGCCCTTACCCAGGGTGGCCAAACCTCCAGCCTCCTTTCCAGGCACATCAGTCTTTAAGAACCAAGGGGAAAAAATTTCTTCTAACCCTTAGCAATAAGCATGGTTTTATAATTGCTAATGAATTCTATTCTTTGCAGGAATGAGTACAGGTATGGTGACCCTGGCCAGGGATCTCTATGCATATTTGCTCTTGCAAACAGTGGCCTCCTTAGCTAGGGGAGCTCACTGGGCTTCAGGCTATAAGTAACAGGTAACTGAGGCTATGGCAAGCTTAACTGTTCCAAAAGAGGATTGGGCAATGGTTGGACTTCCTTAATATTTCATCAAGGTAGAAATTAATGGCCAGTAGTAACATATCATAACTTATTTATTTGCAACACTGATAGGCAAGCATTTCCCTCATCTTTTCTTTTCTCCTTTCATTTTTTAAAATGCTTTTCTTTTTTAATTTATTTTTGAGAGATAGACTCTGAGTGGGAGAGGGGCAGAGAGGGAGACACAGAATCTGAAGCAGGCTCCAGGCTCTGAGCTCCTAGCACAGAAGCTGATGTGGAGCTCACAAGCCATGAGATCATGACCTGAGCCAATGTCAACGCTTAACTGACTTTTAAAATTTTATTATTTATTATTATTTTTTCCCCCATCAATCCATGTGTCCAGGGCATGAACTAGACACCAGAACAGACTGAATGCCAAACTGGGATAAACAAGGAATTGCTTTGCCCCAGACTGATATGAAGCTGGCACCATTGACCAGGTGCCACTCTGCCCAGGTCAGGGACCTAACTGACTTTTTAAATAGGAACTCTTATCTGAGGAGTCAGCAAGCATAATTCTCAAAGAGGGATTTTTGACAAAGAGACTTTAGAGAAAAATGTAATTATCATGGGGCACCTGGGTGGCTCAGTTGGTTGAGCATCTGACTCTCGATTTCAGCTCAGGTCATGATCTTATGGTTTGTGAGATCAAGCCCCACATCCTCTCCTCCCTGATGTTGTGGAGACTGTTTGGGATTCTCTCTTTCTTCCTCTTTCTATCCCCCCCACCCCCACCCCCTTCCTGGCCCAGCAGGTGCATTCTCTCTCTCAAAAAATAAACTTAAAAAAAAAGATCAAAAAACAAATTTTCAATGAAGGTCCTTTATACAATGTATAACTCTCCTTCCTCATAACAGATATTCAAGCTACTTCCTTGAAGGGTCTCAAAAGTTTTGCTTAAGAACAATAGGGGGCATCTGGGTGGCTCAGTCAGTTAAGTATTCAACTCCAGGTTTTGGCTTAGGTTATGATCTCATGGGTTTTTGAGATCCATCCCTGCCATGGTCTCCAGGTTAACAGCACAGAGCTTGCTTGGGATTCTCTCTCTCTCTCTCTCTCTACCGCTTCCCAGTTCTCTCTCTTTCAAAATAAATAAATATAAACTTAACAAAAAAAGAATAGACAATAGCCATTGTCTTCTCATTCCATTAGTCAGAAAAAAATTGTGATGCAGGAGTGGATGGTAACCTACTTCTTTCTCCTATAGCCCAGAATCTTCTACCACTGAAGGTGGTACTAATTAGACAGTACTTGATCCTGAGGGTTGGTATTGAATGAGTCTTGTGTTAAGGGCTATTGCAGCTGAAAAGAAATATGAGACAAACTCTCTTTCTTCAAGGAAGGCAAAATGAATTCAAATAAAGGCATGTGAAAAGATTTAAGGGTTAAGCTGTATGGATGTTACTATAAGTACTATGGGTACTCTGAGTTTGTAGAAATCACTGCAGTCTGGAGAAGTCAGATTTGCTAAAGGGTATTATATATGGTACTTTAGTAAGATTCTTCTAGCAGTATTGTATGTAATAAAAAAGCGGGAGCCTGAAGAAAGTTATAATGACCAGGAGTGAGGAGATGTGGTCTGGCATAAACTATGGTGGTGGGAATGGTGAAGAAAAGGCAATTCCTTTGCTGCTAAACTTGGTGATGGTTAGAATGGAAGTGGAAGGACTGGAGACAAGTAAAAGCGGATTTTTCAGGTTTCTATCTGAATCTATAAAGAACAGAGGCAGCACCAGCAGATTTGAAGAAATTATTTATTGCAGGTGTAGCCACTCCATGCACTTGGAAGTTACAACTCTAGAATATAGGGAGAAGACTATGAAACTAATTACTATGCAGGGAATAGAGGGTACAGAGATTGTAAATTTAATGAGTATATCCAAGAAGTAAGCAGACATCAATGACTTGATAAGGTCTGTAGAAAATAATGACTAATAACTGGCATAAATTTCAGACCAGGCTGGTTAAAAATGTTATGCATGACAAACTACGAAAACAGTAATGAGAAAACAGTTCATGATTTCACATAAGCAAGTAGTAATTCATTTTGTGATCCACTAATCCTGCTGTTTGCAACAAGTTCTCTATCTCCCCAGCCAGGGGAGAGGTAATAGAGCAAAACATGTCTTGACCAGATACGTCTTCAAAATACTTGGTATATCCATGATAATTTATGAAGTACAATGAAATCTGCTGGCACCATAAGTTAATACTTAACAGAACTCCTGAGTAAATTAACAAAACAAAACCAGTATATTTTAAAGCCCAAGACACAGTTTAAAAGTGATGCAAGTGTGGTCTGGCTTTGCTGGAAACTCCAGCGTTCAGAGTCCTGAACTGAATCTTATTAACTTTACAACTTTGCACTTTTCATCTAAGCTTCTTTTTCATTGTTTGTTGAACACCCCCAGCATGCTTACACCCACTAAGAGCATGCCAAAGACGCAGTCCGGGAAGGTCACTTTCTAAAAAAAGTGGAAAAATGTACAAAGATGGCTCTTTCCTGGATTAAAAAAAAGCTGAAAGAGGATAATGAGGATTATTCATGAAATCAGGGGTAGGAAATTTATACCTAAGTTCATAAAATTTACTTATAAAATCTTCCCATTTTATACAAATATGACATTTTGTTCAATTCTGAACCCCATTATGTCTATAATGTTGTTGCCAATTCAAGTTAAATATCAAGGGCAGAGCTGTTAATATCTCATCCTCCACCATATATATACTTAAAAAAAAAAGGAGATGATACCTCTCCTATCATCTTCTCAAATGAGAAATACAGGAGTACCTTTGGAAGTTCTTGGTTCTTTCCATGTGCTGAGATATTATAAGTTCCTTCCTTTCCTTTTTCCAATATTCTTATAAATCTGTACCCCTACCCTCCCTTCATCTTAACTAAGAAGTACTAGACTCATTGCTTCTTCTATTCTACCATTTGTGTATCATCTTTAATTCTCATTCTTTCATCCAGGGAATTAGCATGCTCACAGACCTTGGTCACCCATCTTGATTATGGCTTCCACGTTTAGAAACACTGAATTTATATGTGTACATGTGAATGTGTGCAGTAAGCTTTCTAGGTCTAGGCTCAATTATGCACAACTGATTGAACTTATGGCTAAGAGAAAAAGGTTTTATTACATAGATTAAGCTTTAGTCTTTTATTCAAATGTTAAGGATATGCTCCCATAACCTTTATCCAAGACATTAATAATTAAACTTCAGATTGACCATGTGGGGCCACCATTCAACAAGTGATTCATGAGTGATCACTGTTCTTTGGGTGCTGGCCTTGGTTATTCATTTCTTGAGCACTTAACTCAGTAGGACCTTAAAATTAAGCCAATGTATCCCAAAGGAATATAAATAGGTGTTAGGGGGGAAATCATTCTATGTATAAACAAACACACTGTATTATACAAAGTTCCAAAGAATTTCAGAATAAGTAAAGGGCAATGTGATTTTCAAGGCAGCAGAATTATAGTGGGAATATTTCCCAAATTTATGACAGGAGAACTATAGTAACAAGCTCTGTCCCTAGAAGAACTAGCATCCTACAGAATCTACTTTGGGAAACCTCCAACTATCTAAATTTCCAAAGTGGCAGATCCTTGCAATTCACATTCTTTTTCTCTCTTCTGCCCAAGGGAAAAATGTAGAACATTCCATAGACCTCTGGAAAATGCCAAATGGTTGTTTGGTGTTGGACCAACTTTCAGCCGGGCACCAGAACCAGATGTAGAACTACCAAACTGGAATGGTCATCTAATTAGTTCTAGGAGAGAATGAAGGAATCCAGACTCAATGTAGACAGTTTTATCAATATACTTGGGGTGTGTGTGTGTGTGTGTACACTTTACAATTGTATGGAATCTTCAACTTAAAAAATACTTTATATTATATTTTCCATTTAGGGTGCCTGGGTGGCTCAGTCAGTTAAATGTGCGACTTCAGCTTAGGTCATGATCTCATGGTTGATGAGTTTGAGTCCCACATTGGGCTCTGTGCTGACAGCTCAGAGCATGGAGTCTGCTTCTGATTCTGTCTCCCTCTCTCTGCTCCTCCCCAACTTGCACTCTGTCTCTCAAAAACAAATGTTAAAAAAATGTTTTTTTTTTTTCCATTTAGCACTCTAGATACTCTAACACTCTAGCTTAAGGCTAAACCCAAAAGCTTTGCCTAAACCAATTAGCAATTATTAGTCATAGGCTGAGAAAGGGAATGTGAAATAGAATATAAAGTTTTATTAATTTTCCTACAATCATATTAAATATTTGTGAGCATTTGAACTGTGGCTGAAGCAGACTTACCTGTTATTTTTCTCTTATTTGGATAGTCTGTTGTTATGCTATAAAATGAACCTATTTAGTGTCATTTCTCTTGAAGAAGCTATTTAAATAGCTATTTGAGCAAGGAATTGGTACTTTCCTAATGGGTTAATATATTATTTTATTGATTTTAGTATTTTTTTTGAGAGAGAGAGGGCACAAGTGAGAGAGGGGCAGAGGGGGGGGGGNGAATCCCAGGAGGGGCAGAGAAGAGGGGAGAGAGTGCACGCGTGTGGGAAGTGGGGCTCATGTTCACCAGAAGTGGAGCTCCTGCTCAACAGATGTGGGGCTTGAGCTCACCAGATGGGGGACTCCCAACTCACGGACTATGACATCATGACCTGAGCCAAAGTCAAATGCTTAATGGACTAAGCCACCCAGGTGCCCAGTTTTAGTATTTTTATGCATATCAAAACTAAAGTAAACTGGGATTGTCCTTTCTCTTCTTTCTAGTGTTAATAGTCTTTTGCTAGTTTTTAGGATGCTTTGTTTATCTTCCATGGGGTAAAATAGGATGAAAAATAACAATATGTTCTTAGGAATACTGATATTTTTATAGGACTATTAACTTTCAACAGTACGTTTATTTGCATTACTTCATCCGACTTTCACAATAGCCCAACAGGGAAACAAGATTAAAATCTCTGCCCAAAGGTTAAGTACTGTGAACAAAGGTAAGGAAAAGAAGAGAGCACAACCAGTACAATTAGAGAGAGCTCCAATCCAGGTCTCCTCACTTAGTGTTTTGAGTTATTTCTATAAAAGCAAGTTTCTTTCAAAAAAAAAAAAAAAGCAAGTTTCTTTCTGTCTCTAGTATTGCCAACTGTATAACATCAGACCCTCATGCTAAATATAATCAGCAATTAAAATACACATCGGCCATTTGCATCCCTCATCCAATGTTTGCTTTCTATTCTACTTTACCAAAGCCACTGCTGTAGCTCACTAAATTATTTTAAGATTTGGGGATAAAACAACCTCCACCTAGAAACCACTAAAAAGAAAAACAACATGGTCAATTGTAATCACTTTTCCCTCCCTGTTTTGGGGAGTTATGTATGAGATTTTCCTCTCTCTTCCTCTAATATATATAATTGAAGGATGCTTCCTGTGAATCTTTATATCTATTTTAAATTGCATCTCACTTCATACTTCTCTTTCTCTCATCTTTTTTTTAAATAAAATGAAAACCATCCTTCATGTTACTTGTTTCTCTTAGGTAACTCAGCCTTAAAGAGTCTTGTCTAGGTATCACAGAAAATTACCTATTATATAAGTGACTACAATTAGTTTTTTTTAAATGAAAAAATAAGGAAAAGAGTTTTAATGGGTTGACAATAGTTTTGAAGTCATAAGATGAAGGAAAATTTGTATATATTCATTTTGATTCCTCTGGAAGTCTTTGGGGGTGCTTGGTCCTTAGGCAGAACCCGGATAAAAGAACAGGACTAATCTTAGACGTAGTATGTTCTACCTGACCTCTTAACACCCCCTTAGGTGTCTGTGTTCTATTAACCACTTATCTTTAGTGGGATGTTATCTAACTTATTAGAGGGTTCTCTTTCATGTTTGTTTAAAACAAGATTTATTTCCTACACTACCCTCATTGTCACTACACACACACACACACACACACACACACACAGAGATCATACAGAATAAACTTCTACCTATGGTTAAGGACAAGCCTGTGGGAGTTAGTCAAAAATAAACACATGAGAAAGGAACTGGACCTACTGCTATGATCAACAACACCGTTTTACCCTGGGAAAAAGTGTCTGCTAAAGTGAACTTTATAGGAAAACCCAAATAATTTGGCTGCATAAACATAGTCATGTATACAGTGTAAATCAGAGAGGAGAGTCTCTTCATCCTAAACTATTTAATTCTCTGTTAAAAAAAATTAAAAAAATATTTTGTTGGGAGGGATGTAGTACAAATACTTTATTTTTTAGAGTGGTACACCCCCAAAAAAACACCAAAAAAACAAAACAAACAAAAAAACCAAACCTCCTTTAAAGAGATAACAATGAATTATCCTGACAGGAAGAAAATACCTGACAACAATATAATTCCACATGTTTTGATAACATCAAGAGAGGACTCAAAAAGGAATTTGTACCTCAGAATTGCAGGATATTGAGAGAACCATTGGGTTTGGAGAAGATAATGATTAATAGTGACTATTACATTCAGAGTAAATAGTCCTACGCATCAAACTCTTTCCATTACAAAGAGTTTATTATTCAACTGATTTTAAAAATGATTAAGTCTCTTTTACCAATGAGTAAAATTATCATAAAACCTATTTCTTTCATGATAACTATTATGAAAGTAAGATGTCACTCATCTATCCCTTTCTCTTCTACTATAGTTAAATAATAGTTCTTTGATTAGCACAGTTTATCAATTTTAGAGTTACTTTTGAATATTAGTTTTTATTTTGTTTTTTTTAGAAGGAGAGTGTGAGCAGAGAAGAGGGAGAGAGGGAGAGAAAGAGAGAGAGAGAAGAGGGAAAATCTCTCAAGCAGGTTCACCCTCAGTGAGGAGCCCAAGGCCGGGCTCAATCCCATAAACCTGGGATCATGACCTGAGCCAAAATCAAAGTTGGATGCTCAACCAAATGAGCCACCTAGGCGCTCCTAGTTTGTTTGTTTTTTAGAAATTTTTATTTATTTTTTAAATGCTTGTTTATTTTTGAGAGGAAGAGAGAGAGAGCAAGAGAGTGAGAGAGCGAGAGCGAGAGGGAAGGAGGGAGGGAGAGAGAGAAAGAATTCCAAAGCAGGCTCCAGGCTGTCAGTGCAGAGCCAGACGTGGGGCTCAAACTCATGAACCGTGAGATCATGACCTAAGTTGAAATCAAGGGTCGGATGCTTAACTGACTGAGCCACCCAGACAACCCTAGTTTTTATTTTTGATGAGACAATGTCTACTTGCCAATACATCACATACTTTATTATAATCTCATCAACATCATAATGAAAAAAATATACACTAAGTTGACTGGAATTTATCTATGTCAGTGATTTACCGTATGAATTACTATTAAGTTGTTGGGTCGAATTATTTGCAGTGATGACTTCCATTCTGAAAGTATGGGAAGAAACTCTCATACTCAAAAACTCAATGTTTTTCAAAACTACTGGTGCTAGAAATCAACACATAAGTGTGAATTTAGAGATGAATACAGAGGAAGACGCTGAAGCATAACTTCTAGTTTGGTATGTACAAACTGATGTCTGCAGATAGCTAGGGGCTATCTGTTTATAAATGTTCTCATGTTTTCTTCCAGGCCTCTAGTTGTGGGTATAAGGGATTATTTTCTTCCTTTGTTGAAAAATTTTTAAGCCTTATTTATTTATTTTTGAGAGAGAAAAGCACAAGCAGGGGAGGGGCAGAGAGAGGGAAACATAGAATCCAAAGCAGGCTCCTGATGTGGGGCTCAAACTCATGAACTGTGAGCCAAAGTCAGACACTTAATCGACTGAGTCACTCAGGCTCCCCTTCCTTTGTTGAAATTTTAAGGCTATTAGGGCAAAAACCAAATGCTGTGTTTATTTCTCTCGTACCATGATTCTTTCATTGGGTGGTTAAGATAAGAAGCAACAAAAAAGCCAGGCTAGACCATTTATGCCAAACCAGACTGGAGTCCACCAGGGACGAGCCTAGATGCCAGAAGCCAGGTTTTGGCAGATGGCCACACATGACCCCACTTGGGAAAGGTTGGGATAAAACAGAATTTAGCAGCAAGTGCTACTGCTATCTATTCAGCTCTGAATGCAGATAAGCTCAGCAATCCCCTGACTTGAGTGCTTGATAGGGGTTCTCTGCTTTTATACATAGAGATTTACAGCATAAGATATTTTGAAAGTTTTACATGACTCAAAGTTATTGTTCGGCTTCTTCTTTACTTTAGTAACAAAACCATCCTAGATAGACTGGGGTCCAACTATACTTCACTCAAAGATAACCCTTGCAAATCCATTTTCACATATCCTATCTACAAATAATTGAGAGTCATTTCTCTTCTGTCCTACATGTAATAGCCAGTTTCCAAAATGGTCCCTCATGATCCTGGCCTTCTAGTATTCACATCCTTGTGCTTTCCCTTCCTTTATGTACTAGGGGTTGGTCTGCATGACCAACAGAATAAGGCATAAATGATGGTATGTTACTTCTAAGACTAGATTGTAAAGGACTATGGCTTCCATCTTGGGCACTCTATTATTTGCTTGGGACTCTTCTTTCTCTTTCTCCCTCTCGTTCTGTGTCTCATCACTTACACTGTGGTAAAACAGCTGCCATGCCATGAGGACATTCAGGCAGCTAATGGAGAGACCCTTGTAATAAGAAATGGAGGCTGGCTAACAATCTTGTGAATGAACTTGGAAGTGGACTCCTCAACTGTAGTTAAGCCTTAAGATGCTTGCAACTCTGGCCGACAGCTTGACTGCAACTTTCTAAGAGATCCTGAGCCAGAACCACCTGTGTAAGCCACTCCTGGGTTCCTGACTCTCAGAAACTGTATGAGATAATAAAAATTTATTGTTTTAAGCTGTTCAATTTTAGGGTGATTTGTTAGCCAGCAATCAATAACCAATAAACCACAACTGCATCAAAATGTGAAATACTGGCTTTATGTTAGGTTGAAGAAATGACTTACGGGTTTTGCAGGTGACAATCAATTGCTCACAGCGCTTTTTCAAGATGCTTTCCAAAGCTACTGCAGACAGTAATTGATCTAATGATGTCCTGTCCCTCGACAGAGTTCATTCAAATCATGCAGGATAAAAATATTACTTTCAGGTATCTGTTTACTCGCATCGGTTCACATTGGATTTAGCCTTGCAATTATCAGGACTTCTGAGTGGCTGAGTGGCACACGGCTGTTTTTGTCATCTCTCACTTCCACAAATGTGGGGTAAGATCAGTTTCATTCAATAATAGAGAAATCATGGCATTAAAATTAAAGACTAGTTGGGGCTACTAGGGCCAGTGCTCAATTTACATTTATGAAGTGACACTATTAGCATATTTGATATTTGAATGTTGGGAAAGGTCACTATGTTTGCTGAGGTTTTTTTTTTCCTTCTTTACATTTTACTATGCTTTCTAGATTATTTACAATTTGCATTGTTTTTGAAATAGCAATAAAAAAGACAACACTAAGATTTTAAATATAATTCTTAAGCTTCTTATTATAGAAAATTTTAAACATATACAAAAGGACAAAGTATGTGAACCCTCATGTAGCTATTACCCAGCATTAACATGGCCGATTTTGTTGCCTCTTTCTGCCTTCCCTGACCACCTGAACTAGATTATTTGAATAGGAATCCAAAACATCACATAAGACAAGGTAATTTTATTAAAAGATTTTTTAAGTTTATTTATTTATTTTTGAGAGAGAGAAAGAGAGATAGAGAGAGAGAGAACAAGCAGGGGAGGGGCAGAGAGAGAGAATCCCAAGGAGGCTCTGCGCTGACAGTGGGGCTTAAACTCACGAACAGCGAGATCATGGCCTGAACCAAAATCAAGAGTGGGACACTCAACTGACTGAGCCAACCCAGGTGCCCCAAGACAAGGTAATTTTAATAATCCCATTTCAAAACTGGGAAGCAGAAATTTACCTGTTGTCCTCATGGATTGGTTCTAAGGAAAATGTGCCTTAGCTGAAATATGGTTTTATTTTAAGCAAGTTATGTAACTGGTCATTGACCTATATTTTACAAATTCCTGTGAGGCAAAACGAACTTTTCACATATTTTTATGGTGGCTTTATGTATTCATATCTCTAATTCTGGGTTTCTGAAATTTTTTCCTGACATTTTAAGATCATAGATTGGTTATAATAAATAAACTCCCTCAATTATGGAGTAGTCTTTAGAAAATCATGGATAGAACTTGGGATGCTGACTACAAATGTACTTGTAGCTAAGTAGCCAAAGGGCAAGTTAGTGGGTAGCCACTGCAGTCCGATTTCCCTGACCTCTTAAAAGTACCATCCAGAACTAGCATCCAAAGTAGCTCATTCACTGAAATACCTTTACCTCCCTTTGGCCTTGGTTGCTGCAGGGCCTAGATGTCTTCATGATTATTATTGTATCTGGTGTCATGTTTTCTCAGCTGGTGCCCTGTCTCCCTGTAGGAGGATTCTTGATGTTCACTCCTCTACCAGCCTCCTGTGTGCTCTCTGGAGGCTCACCCTATGACACTATTCTACATAGGCAACCTCTTCTGATCTCAACTGTGATTAAATAGATGGGCTTAAAAGCTGCTTATGGATCATATGGCTCATCACAAAAATAAAGGGCTAGAACTGACTATACTTAAAATTTCAGTTATGTCAGTTTCAACTCTGCCCCATCCTTAATCACACATAAGCAAATTGCTTTTGATCCAGTAGCTTTGGCCTTTTTCTTTCTTTTGCTTCCTCTTCTTTTTCTTTCTTTCTTTTTTTTTTTAAGAAATAAGAAATGAATCACCATCATTTAATGAATCACCTGATATTTAAATCCCTTCAAAACAAAAATGGAAAATTATCTAACATTACAAACACACCATTATTTTGCACACAAGCTTAAAACAAGCTGGATGAGAGGATACACTTTGAGGACTATATTCAGAGGGTCAGACGATGTCTTTAAAGAGTGTATTTTAGAGGTAGCCCTTCAGGGGTGCCTGGGTGGCTCAGTCAGTTGAGTGTCTGACTCTGATCTCAGTCTCGGTCATGGTCAAGATCTCATGGTTGCTGAGTTTGAGCCCTGTGCTGACAGCAGGCAGAAACTGCTTGGGATTCTCTCTCTCTCCCTCCTCCCCCTTCTGCACCTCCTTTGCATGCATGTGCTCTTTCTCTCAAAATAAATAAATAAGACATTTTAAGAAGTCCTCCTTTGGGGCACCTGGGTGGCTCAGTTGGTTAAGTGTCCGACTTCAGCTCAGGTCATGATCTCACGGTTGGTGGGTTCCAGCCCTGTGTCGGGCTCTGTGTTGACAGCCAGCTCAGAGCCTGGAGCCTGTTTCAGATTCTGTATCTCCCTCTTTCTCTGACCCTCCCCTGTTCATGCTGTTTCTCTCTCAGAAATAAATAAAACATAAAAAAAATTTTTTTTTAAAAAGTCTTCCTTTAGCAGAATTAATTGGATTCCAAATGATTATCCTCACATTTGTGTCTTGCAGTCTATTCATGGTTCTACTGAGGGCTCTATTTTGAGGTGTGTTTCCTGACTTCATTTCTCTTAGGGAATATCTTGACATTAGCTTTGGTTATCTTCCTTTGACTTTTTCTCATTTTGCTGGACCTGAATACTTTGTTTCCAAACCTCTGTTTAACTCTGATTATATTGACTTAAGTTGAAAAACAAAAGAGAAAAGATGGTTTTAAAAGAAAGACAAGTTCTCTTTCCGCCATCTTTGAACCCGTGGAGGCCTGCTGGGAACAGGACTCCTGAAAACGACAAATATGTCTGGAAGGTTGTGGTCCAAAACCATTTTTTGCTGGCCATAAACGGGGTCTCAGGAACCAGAGGGAGCACACAGCTCTTCTTAAAATTGAAGGTGTTTATGCCCGAGATGAAACTGAGTTCTATCTAGGCAAGAGATGTGCTTATGTGTACAAAGCAAAGAACAACACAGTGACTCCTGGTGGCAAACTGAATAAAACCAGAGTAATCTGGGGAAAAGTAACTCGTGCTCATGGAAACAGTGGCATGGTTCATGCAAAATTCCGAAGCAACCTTCCTGCTAAAGCCATTGGCCACAGAATCCATGTGATGCTGTACCCCTCAAGGATTTAAACTAACTGAAAAGTAAATAAATAAAGGTGTAGATTTGTTCTCTTGTAAAAAAAAAAATAAAGAAAGACAAAAAAATATGAAGAGGGGTTCTTAAAAAATTAGGAGAAAAAACTAAGAGCATCAAGAAGCTACCATATATCTTTGTTTGAAAGTACAGTCATTTAGGGGCGCCTGGGTGGCTCAGTCAGTTGAGCGTCTGGCTTTAGCTCAGGTCATGATCTCACTGTTTGTGGGTTCAAGCCTTGTGTCGGGCTCTGTGCTGACAGCTCAGGGCCTGGAGCCCATCTTTGGATTCTGTGTCTGCCTCTCTTTCTGACCCTCCCCTGCTCACGCTATCTCTCACTCTCTCAAAAATAAATAAAATATTAAAAAAAAAAAGAAAATACAGTCATTTAATATGTCAACACTTAGAAAAGTAGATTTCAAAAACAGATATTGCTCTTTTAAAAGCATATTAGGGATGCATTAGAAATACTGCATGGATAATTAGAAGATCATTTTAAGCATTTGATTCAAAGTAGCTTTCATACCTCTTGAGACTTCAAGGAGATTTGATTGCTGGTGTTGGGAGGTAGTGCCATGGTTCAGTAAGACTACAGGGAAAACTTCTTTACCTGTAAAAGGGTAAGAGTGGGATGACCATTAGAGGTGTGCGCATCCCTAATACACTTACAGTAGCTTTCCTGCAGAATAACCTAAGGCAGTGGAGAGTAAAGATAGCTTTCTCTTTCAGGAAAGAAAATAATGGGAAATGGTTGAGTAGAGAGAGAGAGCTGAGGGACACCTATAGAGGGGTAAGCAGGAAAATTATTTCCACTAACAAGTTCTTATGAGTATGGAGTAGGGATTCCTAAGAAAGTATATAGTCCTGAAGCAGCCAAAGGTAGATTTAGTCAGAGCTGAGTTACAGGTGCCTGGAAACCACTGACTTTTGCCAAAACAGTCTAACCTGGATCTCTTTGGGGCTCTGGAGGAGTTGGTGCACTCTGGACTTACTTCATTTCTTTATCCCCAAAGAATATGTTTGAGTGATGGAAAAAAAAATTCCCATTGTACCCGAATTATGACAGAAAAGACTTGTCTTTGATAATACCTCTTGCTCCTGGGGTGCTTGACTGCTGATGTTTACACACACAAATGGGCCAATGAGGAAGGCTTAAGAAACCTGGAGTTATGAAAATGCCAAATGCTAGAAGCTGTGAATCAATTTCTAAGCTATGACTTCCACAGCTTTAGAAAAAATACCTTGGGAGCAATTGGCCCAGGACATCCTTACCACTGATCTACATGCAATGATAAAAATAACTGTGCAAGCCTAAAATTGGGACTGAGCCTGAATTCACAAGGTAAACCAATAATTTAATTAATCAAATTAATGATTAATAAATCACATTAGTCACACTAAATTCATTTACCCCAGTTATAAGAATTAGGTTTCTTTTTTTTTCTTAAGTTTTATTTTTATTTTGAAAAAGTTTCAAAGAGCAAGTGGGGGAAGGGCATAGAAAGAAGGAGACGGGATCCCAAGCAGGCTCCACGCTGTCAGCACAGAACCGGATGTGGGGCTGAAACTCATGAACCATGAGATCGTGACCTGAGCTACAATCAGGAGTCGGACACTTAACTGACTGAGCCACCCAGGTGCCCCATAAGAATTAAGTTTCTGCTCACACATGAATTGGATGTCAAAATTTGACTTTAAAGTGTAGGAATCACTTTCAAAATGTTATCATATGAAATTGAAAAATATATATTTCATATGGAATGTACCAAAGTATAAAATTACCACTTAAATATTTTTGACAACTTTGTTTTACCTATAGTGGCACTGTGTACTACTTTGTGGCAATAGAACTACTTCTCCCATCCAGTTGTCTAGAGCTTACCCAGCGAACATTTGAGCAGACCTCTACAGAAACACTGTACGTCAGAGCAGCAGTTCTTAAGAAGTAGTCTGGAAACCCTTGTGAGCCCCTGAAACACTTGCAGGGTCAAAACTATTTTCATAATAAACCTAAGATGTTATTTGTCTTTTTCACTCTTGCTCCCTCATGAGGGTAGAGTTTTCCAATAGTCACATGGCATAGGATATTTCAATGGATCGAATTCAGAAGCAGATAGGAGAATCCAGCTGTCTTTTATTAAGCTAGGCATTAAAGAAATTTGCAAAAATGTAAAGGAATGCCATTCTTCTCAGGTTTTTTTTCTGGGAAATATAGTTATTTTTAATAAAATTATTTTATTTAGATGAATACATATTGGTTTATCATTATAAAATAATAAAGAAATATTTTAAATATTTTTCAATTGTAATATCTAAGATGGTATAAGTAGATAGGTAGGTAGATACAAATATAAACAAAAGGGGCACCTGGTTGGCTCAGTTGGTTAAGTGTCTTACTTCGGCTCAGGTCATGACTTCGCAGTTTGTGAATGCAAGCCCCGTGTCAGGTTCTGTGCTGACAGCCTGGAGCCTGCTTCAAATTCTTTGTCTTTCTCTCTCTATCTGCCCCTCCCCTGCTTGTGAGCTCTCTCTCTCACAAAAATAAATAAATAAACACTTAAAAATATACATATAAACAAAAGCTCTTGGAAGGGCTCTCAATTTTTAAGATTATAAAAAATCCTAGATACTTTACTTAAAAACCTAAAATTTTAAAAGTTTACTACTTTAGAGCATTAATTGATAAATATCAGATTTTAACTTTATATGTCTCTAAGAAAATAATTATTTTATTCATTTATTTGTGTTTTGCCAATTTTTAAAAAAAAATTAAATCCAAGGTAGTTAATATATAGTATAATAGTGGCTTTAGGAGTAGAATTTAGTGATTTGTCACTTACATATAATACCAGTGCTCATCTCAACAAGTGCCCTCCTTAATGCCTGTCACTCATTGAGCCAAAGAAAAGAATTATTTTAAAGTGATTTTGACTTTGGTTTCCAAAATGTTAGCACACTTCTTTTTTTTACAAAAAATCTGAGAGGTAGGCAGGTTAGAAATTACTCCTACCTGTAATATGAAGAAATTAAGAAATAGAATATTAGATTGCATAGTAAGATAGTAGCCGAGGAGTAAGAACATAAAGCTCTCTCAACTCTACTCCAATGATATGGCTGATTAAGTCAGTTCCTCCTTAACCTGTGTAACATGATTGTGACACTTGAAAAGTACTGTAATATACATGGAACCATTTGAAGCCTCTTTCACATTAAATATCAGCACTTCTTGAGCTAAGTCAGTCCCCTTTACTAGAGCAGACAGCTAACCATGGTTCAATCTTTCCTGTCATTCAGAAATATTGTTAACTTCTTTTATAGTTCTTTAGGTCTTCATTATTTGCTGGTACTTCTTACAACTGCCAACAGGTCCTCAGGTATACCCAGTAAGCGGACTTCCACTTGAGAATGAATTCCAAAGTAGTAGACTTTCCCATGCTAATCCCCTGATCAAGAACTTATAACAGCTCCTACCAAATCAAGTTTTTATTCTTCTACTAAGTTTTCTTTCTCTTTTTTTTTTTTTTAATATTTTTATTTATTTCTAGGAGAGAGAGACAGCGTGAGCAGGGGAGGGTCAGAGAGAGAGGGAAACACAGACTCTGAAATAGGCTCCAGGCTCTGAGCTGGCAGTCAGCACAGAGCCCGACACGGGGCTCGAACCCACGAACCATGAGATCATGACCTAAGTGAAAGTCGGATGCTTAACTGACTAAGCCACCCAGGCGCCCCTCTTCTACTAAGTTTTCAATGCTCTGATGATTTGGTCTCACATTACCCATTCAACCTTATTTCTTCTCCCTCTAACACCTTTTATCTTTTCTAGGAAGACTCTCATACTAGCCTTACTTTCACTTCTATGATAGCAATTAAGATTTACTATATTTTTGCTCATTAATCCTTTCATAACCCTAGGAAGTAGTCATTACCGTCCCAGTTTTATAGATGAGGAGCCAAGCCCAGAGATATTAATATGACAAGCTCAAGACAATGTATCTGGTCAATGTCAGAGCCAACATTCAAACCCAAGTCTGTCTGGCAGTGAGGCTAGTGCTCTCAGCCATTATACCAAATATATTAGTAAGTCAGTTAAACTTAAGTAGGCTAAATGACCCAATATTTTATACTCAGACTGCTTAAAAGAAATCACCTAAGCTATTTGTAAGAGACATATTTAAATATATATGGATACAGAAAGATTAAAAGTTAAAGGATGGGGGGGCACCTGGGAGGCTCGGTCTGTTAAGTGCCCAGCTCTTAGCGTCAACTCAGGTCATGATCTCACAGTTTGTGAGTTTGAGCCCTGTGTTGGGCTCTGTGTGACAGTGTGGGGCCTGCCTGGAATTCTCTCTTTCTGTCTTTCTGCCTCTCCTCCTGTGGGACCTGCTTGGAATTCTCTCTTTCTGTCTTTCTGCCTCTCCTTCCCTCATGCACTCTGTCTCTCTCTATCTCTTAGAATAAATGAACAAACTTTAAAAAAAAATTTAAAGGATAGGATCATATACACATGCTGATGTAGCTAAAGTTTAAGACAAAAATCATTATTAGAAACAAAAAGGGATATCTGATAAATATTCAATTCATCAGGAAAATATAATTTTGACATGTCTAATATATAGTTTTGAAGTACAGAAAGCAAAGATTAGCAGTACAAGGATAATTAGATAAATCCATAATAATAGTGAAAGATTTTAACATACTTCAATAACTGATAAAAATAAGTAGACAAAATACCAGTTAGTATATCAAAGATTTGAACAATACAAATGATTAGGTCAAATCTGTATTTGGGAAACAAGTACCCCAAAACAAGAGCAAATATAAATTATTCTTTTCAAATACAAATGAAAACTCTTTGGAGCAAAATAATAAGGAAAATACTGTTATCAAAACATGAATGAAATTAATTACTTAGAGAAAAATGTATAGCCCTAAACACATATATTAGAAAACATACAAAAAAAGTGAAAAATCAAGGAGTTAGGCATTCACTTCAAGAAATTAAAAAAATAAAAGGAAAAATAAAGCAGATAGGAAACAACAAGGAATATTGGCAGAAGTTAATAAAAGAGAAAACAAACATATAATAGGATCAACATCAAAAGTTGGTCCCTTAAAAATTGGGAAAAATTTTCAATTAGCAATAATCACACTTCGGATAAACCTCATTGGCTACAATGCTGACACTGCATAAAGCTGGTCCTTTAAAAAAGTAATAAAATTGATTAATGCCTGGCAAACTGGAAAAAAAAAGAAATAGCAAAGTAACTAATGTTGGGAATGAAAAGTGGGACATAACTAAAGATCTTATAGCCATTAAAATGGTAATAGGACATACTATAAAAACTTTGTGTCAATACATTTGAAAATGTAATTTTCTAGAAAAACATTGTCAAAAATGGAAACAAGTGGAACTAGAAAATCTGAATAACAAACTATTTAATCTATAAATAAGAATCTTCCCATAAAGAAAACTCTAGGTTCAGGCCATTTCTTTAGTGAATTCTAATGAACATTAAGAAGAAATAATGACCAATTTTATACAAACTCTTCCTGAGACTTAGAAAACAAAGAAGCCTGGTTTCACGAGTCCCGCAAAAGATGACATGTTCCTATTAGAAAAACAATCGACCAACTGTACTATATACAAAATCTTAACAAAATTTTACTACTCAGTAATCAGTAGTATATAAAAAGGGCTATACCTCATGATTAGCTTGGATTTATGCTAGCACTGCAAGTTTGGTTGACAGTGGAAACCTAACCATATAATCTACTATACTAACAGAATAAAAGAGAAAAATCATTTGATCGTCTCAACAGATGTAGAAAAAATATCTGACAAAACTCAATATCCACCCACAACAAAAAGTCTCAACAAACTAGGATTCGAAGAGGAATTCCTTAATCTGCTAAAAGGTTAAAAAAAAAAAAAGACCAGCAAACCACTTCGAACAATCATGAAATGTTGACACATTTCCCTTTGAAATGAGGAACAAGATAAAGATGCTACTCTCACAACTTCTATTCAGCATTGTACTTGAGGTCCTAGCCAGCTGGTGTAAGGCAAGACAAAGACATATAAGGTATAGGATTGGAAAGAAATCAACTGAAGAAATCAACTAGTGTCATTCACAAATGATATAATCATATGTAGAAGATCTAAAAGAATATATGATAGTTAAGACAGTGTGATATTAGCGTAAGATAAATACATCAATGGAATAAAATACAGGGCCCAGAAATAGACTAATGTAATACGGACATGTGGCTTATGACAAAGATGGTAATGTAGAACAAGACCTTTTCAACAAGTGGTGCTAAAATAGTTGGATACTGTTATGGAAAAAAAGCCCCTAGAAATCTCATCTCTACCTCATAAATAAAAATCAATTCCAGGTAAACTACAGGTATAAATGTGAAAGGAAAAATAACAGGATTCTAGAAGGCAATTTAGGAGATGTATCTTCATTACACATTCACAAATGGTGATATGCAAATGGTCAACAAACATAGAAAACCCCCCTTGATCTCATTAGTAATCAGTGAGATGTAAATTAGAACCACAATTAAGATAATGCTATATAATAGCTAAAACTAACTAGACTGACAATAGCATATAGTAGACAATGGCAATTCTCATATGCTGCTGGGGTAGATTTTGTACAATCCCTTTGGAATACAGTTGGCATTTCATCATCTATTAAACAGATGTATACTTGGTGACCTGGTAATGCTACTCTTATATGGATATTTAAAAGAAATTCATCTACATGTCCACCTAGAGACATATGCAAAAGTGTTCATAGCAACCTTATTCACAATAGTCCCAAACTGGAAACATCTTGAACATGCATTAATTATAGAATAAACTCTGGTATATATGGTATATATATTTCAAGGAATACTACGTGGTAAAGAAAATGAATGCACTACAACTACACACAATAATGTGGATGAATATTACAAACAAAATGCTGAGTGAAAGAAACCAGACACAAAAGAACATACTGCAAGATTATACAAATTCAAAAAACAAGTAAGGGATGTGTGCTTAATTGTTAGAACCATAAAGAAAAAGAAGGAAATATGTACTATAAAATTCAGGATGGTGCTTACCTTTGGCAGGTAGGGAGGGTAAAGGGATCAAGAGAGGGCAGAAAGGGGATTTCCAGGTTACTGGAAATGTTCTATTTCTTGAACTAGATGGAAGTTACATGGGTGTTCAACCTCTGATAATTTATGCTTTGATTCACTTTGATGTTATATTTTATAATAAAAATATATACAAATGTAAGAATTCCTTAATTTGGGGATAACTTAGCAGCTCTGTAGGGAAGTAATGCAAATCAGTGTAGTAAAGAAATCTGGTACATGTCAGGTGCTAATCTATCCTCCTTAGACTTTTTTCCTGCCTCATATTAGAGGAGATGACATAAATGCAAATATAAGCCACTCCATTTAAAATTCCTCATGTTCATGGGTTCACTGTGTGCATGTGGTCTGCTCTCCACTGGGATCCAGGTTATTAAGGGCTAAGTCAGGACTCAGGAGGAACAGGTGTGTTGAGATGGCCCTCCTGACTGTTATAGTCACTGAAATTTTGCTTTTTGTGGGAATCACAAGCATCTTGATGGACCATCCTTCATTTGAAACAGTCTTTCCTTAAAATTTATTTTAAGGCACTCTGCTTGGGCTTAGCTCTTGTAAGGAGAGAGCATAGAAAATACTTCACCAAGGTCACTCACATGACGCTTATTTCATTGAAGAGTATCATACAGTTTTCCCCCCACATATATCCCAATTCCTAATTAGCCTGGTGATGCCTTGTAGATGAGGCATTGACTTACATACTTTGCATCTCATAGCACATAGTAACGAATTAGGTACATAATAGACTCTCAACAAACGCTGTTACTACCTGTATCACCGTATACATATTTGAAAAAAAGTCAGTAGTTTTTCCACTGGTATGTAATTTTGGTTTACATCAACCTTTTCATTACTCAAGAGAAAAGGCTTTTTGTTATTCCGTTGATATATGCAAAATTTATAAATTTTGCCTCCTGAGAGCTGGTGAGAAGCATATTCATACCTTAATTTGGACAACATTGAAGAGATCTGTTAACTATTCACTACTGTTAGACTAAACTCTCTGAGAGTCAGGCAAAAATCAATAAGCCAGTCTCATTCCAAAAAAATTCTGAAAAAGTTGTTGCTTTTAATAGCATTTGGTTAAGAAAAATATGAATATTGCAAGCAAATATACTAGTTGGTATTTCAATGCTATTCTAGTAACATCTAGAAAGGGTGAGAGAAGCTGGAGGATTAAAGTGGCTAAACTCTCAGACTTCAGGAGGCTCTCTTTAGGGCACTCAGCAATTTACCACTCCTGTCCGTTTTCTTAGCTCCTAGCTGAAATAGCCAATGGAGCAGCTAAACAGGAGTCGGGCTCAGTGATTTTAGAGCTAGACTGGATATTTAACGCTGAACTATCTTTTAAGATCTGGAGTGCTGGCATTCAAATCAAGTCCTTCTCATTGTTGCCTGAGTTTTCTCATAACTATCAAATAGTTCTTTTGTATTAGTCAAATAACTCCTGGAATGTCTTTCATAGAGTCTGTGTTATAAAGAAGGTGACTATTTGGAAAAAGGGGGACTTTATTGGGCTTGGAAAGCTGATGAGAACGCTTTCTCTTACCATTCCCAACACATCTTTGAATCGCACATTATGCAATAAGGAATTTTATTCCTAATGGTTGGCTCTAAGCCTACCTAATCCACTGGCTGAAGATGGTTGTGGAGCATTGCTCTTTGAGATCTCCATATTTTCACCAAGTGCCATTCTCCATTAAGTTAAATTGTAGACAAGTGACAAGTTCTAAAAACAGCTGTTAGGTAATAGTACCCGTAGCAATAAAACCTTTACTCCCAATAAGATAAATAAGGGAGCAGCATTCAGTAATGAATGGAAAGAGACTCTCAGGTGCAACTCAGCTTTATGACCTCAGGCAAGTTCTGAGCTCAGTTTTTCCAACTGTAAAACAGAAATTACTTGAGAATTTCTAGGCACGAAGTAGGCGATGAGAAAATGATAGCTATTTGCTCTAATGGTTACAAGCAACGAGTCAGTTTTGAGTTACTTTACTGACGCCGCTGGGAGGGGGACACAGGGGAGCAGTAGGAGCTCCTTCAGGAAAAGGATGACGCTCCTTAAGTTGTCAGGTCCAGCAGCACCCTGGTCCGAGGCGTCTGTCCCAGAAAACTACTCCGAAGGCCCAGGCGACACCCAAGGACACCACCCAGGGTATTCGGACACCTCAGGGCCACTTGCGGTTTGGATTCTGGTCCAGCCCAGCCCAGTCTGGGCCAATCCGGGGTCTGGTCAAACTCACCTGCTTGGCAGGTGCTCGCCTTCCGAGGCGTGACCGCGGAGGGCGGGCCGATGTGGTGGGCGGGAGCAGAGAATGTGAAGCTCCCGGCGCATGGCACCCGCCGCCCAGTCGCCGCGGTGGCTGCCGGGATGCGCCGCAGCGAATGGTCGCGCCGGGCGCCGCTCTGACTGACCTTTCACCCGCGCCCAGCGGTCCCGGGCGGCGGCACAAGGCGGAAGCCATGGCGGAGGCGGCGGCTGCAGCGGGCGGGACCGGCGTGGGCACAAGCTGCTGCTCTGCAGCGGACAGGGACCGAGACCCGGACCCGGATCGGGACCGCGCTGGGCGGAGGCTCCGGGTTCTCTCCGGCCATCTGCTGGGCCGGCCCCAGGAGGCTGTGAGTACCAATGAGTGCAAAGCGCGGAGAGCCGCGTCGGCTGCCACGGCGGCGCCCACTGCCACTCCCGCCGCGCAGGAGTCAGGCACCATCCCCAAGAAGCGGTGAGTAGCGGCTCTGTGGCGCTGGCTGGCGGCGGGGGACCAGGCCAGGCCTGTGCTGCGGGAGGGCATAGGCAAGGTGGAAAGGGAAGTGACACGGGTGGGAGGAAGGCACCCTGTTCCCTGAAAGTGAAGACCCATCCCTGAAGAGAGTGGACGAGACCCTGGACTCTGGCAGGAGGGGGCGGGATGGAATGGTGGATTTTGGTCACTATTTGAGAGTAACGGATCTGAAGAACTCTTACTGGGGAAGGCTTTAAGGGTACCATTTTTCTTGGATTCTTATTAAATGCCAGGAATTCATTATCTTAAATTAATACTTGGGGGATAAGGTCTTCCAGTGGATAGAATGTATTCTGTTATGTTCCTCCAAGAAGTTTTAAGTTTGTACTAGATGATGGATCTCTTCTAATTTACGCAAGCCTGGGTGCGGGGAAAAGTGATGGTTTTTAGAGGAAGGTGCGGACTGGTTTACGTGGGGACAGATTTCCACTTGCATAGGAGCATGGTCTTTGACTTTGAGGGAGGAAAGGATGGGTAAGAAGCAAAATACTTGACACTAGTTAATGATTTAGGCAGTGTGGTAGCTACCGAGCTCTGGAAGCTGAAAGACCCTTGCCTGTGGATAAGGATGTTTTTAAGAGATCTTGACTTCCTGCTTTTTGGAGAAATCTTAAGTGCTGATGGAAGCTTCTAGGAGAAACTATTTTCTGAGATGTGGCTTTGTCAGGTGGATGAACTTTGAGAGTGAAGAAAAATGTGTTGCTAATGTTTAATGTGTTCTGTCCATGTGCCAGAAACCGTGTTAAGTCTGTTAATTCTTTTACTCCTTTCCAAACTCTGAGGTAGGTGCAGTTATCTACAGATGAAGAAATAAAACCGATTTAGAAGCCTGCTGCAGACGTACAGGTTAGAATTCCAAAGCACATCATGTTAACTTTAGGGCCAAATTCTTACCATCACTATTTATGGTGAATTAATTCACTAAATCCACATTCATGAGCCCCTCTGCTAAATACATGCATACATACATACTCTACCAGGAATACAGAGATTTAAAAATCCAATATTTACTTAAGGAACTAATAGCCTGTGATAAGAAATTTATCTGATAACCATAGCAAATGGTCAGTTAATCCAGTTTTAGGTATGCATTTGTGAAGGGGAAGGGGCTTCCCAGGTAAGGATTGGGTAAATCTTGAAGTTTGGGTTGAAAGTAACCTGCCAAAGGAGAAAAGTGTTCTTGGGAGAAAAATAATGTATTCACAGGTAAAGCAGTGAAAGACAGATTAGAAAACTGTTGAGAGTGTAGGATGATAGGAGGGGGTAAGAATGACAGGAAGAGAGCTGGAGGCCAGTCTTGTTTGCAGGATTTTATGTGGGGCAAAACCTGAATGCATTTCCCATTTAGTAGGGTCACATTGGGGGCTGAATTGAAGAAGGTTAAGCAGTTTAGCATGTAATGGCTGGAAAGGAAGACCTGAGTTTGAATTAACACTACATAATTCCAGTTGCATGGCATTGTGCAGATCACTTAATCTTTGTTAGAGCGTCAGTCCTTTGTGAAAATGAGGACAGTAATTCCTGTTTTGCACTGTAGCTGTGAGAATTCGGAAATACAGACTTAAATGATCAAGTGCTTAATGCATTGCTGGTTATATAACCCTTCACCAAATGAAATGGTAGATGCAGTTTTAATTGAATCCAAAGACCAATTAGGAGACAATTATTCTAATGAGAATTACTGTGATTCTGAACTAAGGCATAATATTGGGAGTAGGCAGGCCTGTTAAAAAAATTTTAGGGGGCACCTGGGTGGCTCAGTCGGTTGAGCATCTGACTTCAGCTCAGGTCTTGATCTCACAGTTCACGGGTTCAAGCCCTACATCGGGCTCGGTGCAGACAGCTTGGAGCCTGGAGCCTGCTTTGGATTCCGTGCCTCCCTCTGTTTCTCTACTGCTCTTTCTCTCAAAAATAAACATTAAAAAATTTTACGATGTAAGTTTTTTATACCTTGTTTACTGAATGGTGGGGGAGGGAGGAATCAAGTATCCCATCTTTGCATTGGGCTTCTCTTGATGTTCTATCAGCCATCATTGGGTTTAAAACTTTTTTTTTTTCCTAAATGGCTTCGTGTATGTACAAATGGCTTCATTTGTATGTTTCTGTGTGATTGTACATTGATATGATGTCCACATTCTTACAACTAAGTGGGTAGATCAGGTGTTCCTCATAGCTGGATTTAGGGGCCTTGGTCTACAGCAGTCAGAGAAAAATAGTAATGTTTATGAGGCACTCTGGGTTAACGAATGAGGGTTCCCATGGCTGAAGGTAACTACTCCTTAGACAGAAGGCAAAACTGTAACCTCTTGTTGGCATAGGTTTGGTTCAGACTTAGGTGTAGCTAGTGATAAAAATCTAGTCTTGTATAACTATTTTGAAGTTTGAATCAAAATATGAGGGAGCATAAAAATTTATAGTAGCTGAAACATCAAAAGCTCCCTCAAAGAGTGATCTACTTAATATACTGTTAATGGGGAACCAAGGTCTCCCTTCTACTTCCTCGTGCTTAGGTGGGCCTCAGTTTGCCAGCAGCAGAGCTGAATCTAAAGGGAAGACAAATGATGGAGCAAGGAGCCAGTGTGTAAATCTAATAAAGTGTGAGTGTGACTGTATGTCACTTATTTTGGAATCATTTGGTGATGTGTGTTATTTGTGTAACTCCTTCTCTCTGATTACCTTAGATGATGCCCTTGGTTGTAATTCTTCTATCTGGTTGGTTGTCATCATGGAATTGGACGAGTGACTTCTTGAAACTTCATGTTTTCATTTTCCTTACAGGATAGTTATGCATATGTTGATTTATTCAATGTTTCTGTAATAGTTGCTTTATGACAAGTATTGTCCTAGACACTGAAAGTACAGAGATGAATAATAATCCTTGGCCTCAAAGAATTCACAATAGTAAGAGAGGTACACATTCTAGTACATTTTGAATAGAGCCACGTAAATACAGGTACAGATGTAGCACACAGGAAAGAAAGAGTGACTATCTGTGGGGTCACGAGAAGCTTTCTGGAGATGGTTTTAAAATATGGTTGATAGTGTAGCAGGTTGATTTGATGGTGAAGAGAATTCCAGGCAAAGGAATAGCATATGGCAAAGCAAGGGGGCATGAAAGTGCATATTGTATTTAGGTAACTACACAATTCAGTATTGTAGAGGTGGGAGTAAAGTAAAAAGAGGAAGTCTTTGGCCTGTAGATCATGAGTCTGTTAATTCATTCAGTTACTCATTCACTCATTTATGTGTGAATATTTCAGTGCTCACTGTGCAGCATAGCAGTGAACATAAACTCTGCCCTATGGACTTGTATTTTAGTTGGAGTGGGGATAGCAAAACAAACAAGTAATATAGTATGTCAGATGGTGGTAAATGTAATGAAGAAAAATGAAGCAGCAAAAGGGGTTTAGGTAATGGCAAACCCTTAAGGCAGTTAAGCTGGGAAGAATTCAGTTAGATTGGGTTTGGGTTTGCATCCAGCTGCAGTGTTAAGAATGGACTGGAGAAAGATAAGAATATACATAAGAAGACCAGTTAGGGAGCTGAGATAGCAGTACAGATGAGAAATCATGAAGGATTAAATCAAGTTGGTGATGGTGAGAATATGGAGAAGGGAAGATGGAGCTGAGTTTTGGAAATTAGTGCATTAGGGGATACTTAAAATTATGTGACTATATGCCATGGGAATCTGGAGACCATGAAAATAGAAAAGGGATGATAAGAGTCCTGACAAATGTGGATATTTAAGGTCACAACCTGTTGTACTTATCACATTGGTCTCCTACGAGTTGGTTCTAATTGGTTCTATCTGGTATATGCTCATTATTTGAAGTTGCTGAGCAGAGTTTTGAGAGTGATGGTTTACTCTTGGACCTTCTGTTTTTCTTTAAGTGCATGCTACTCCATGAACAATTTCTTTTTGATCTTGTTACTGAATGCAGTTTTAGATTCTTAAAAATCATAGGAAATATCAATTGTGTGACATTTTTATGCCTTGGTTTTGGATTTTTTTCAGTTTTTAAAAAAGCTGTCATGGGGTACCTGGGTGCCTCAGTCGTTTGAGCCTCTGACTTCCACTCAAGTCATGATCTCATGATCCATGGGTTCGAGCCCTGCATGCTCTGTGCTGACAGCTCAGAGCCTGGAGCCTGCTTCGGATTCTGTGTGTCTCCTTCTTTCTCCACCCCTCCCCTGCTCATGCTCTGTCTCTCTCTGTCTCTCAAAAATAAACGTTAAAAAAAAAAAAAAGAAAAAGAAAAAGATTAGTGTTCACATACTGGTTCCTTAGAATGAAAAAAAAAAAGCTATTGTAATGTTACGAAAAAGAGAAGAAAAATCCCTCGTGACATCCGTTTGTCTGCACTGTTAACGGCTTTCCCAGTTGTGGTTTGAGTTTGTCAGAACTGTTCTATGGCAATTTTTACAGAGGTTATAAATTCTTCAGTTCAAAAGAAGGTCTGATTAAGAATGCTATTAATTGGGATGCCCAGGCGACTCAGTCGGTTAAGCGTCTGACTTCGGCTCAGGTCATGATCTCGCAGTTCGTGGGTTCGAGCCCTGCGTCAGGCTCTGTG
Organism: Crocuta crocuta; assembly: GCF_008692635.1. Lineage (NCBI taxonomy): Eukaryota > Metazoa > Chordata > Mammalia > Carnivora > Hyaenidae > Crocuta > Crocuta crocuta. Next base: position 10,847,129 of record NW_027551572.1, read on the forward strand.
CTGACAGCTCAGAGCCTGGAGCCTGTTTCAGATTCTGTGTCTCCCTCTCTCTCTGCCCCTCCCCTGCTCATGCTCTTTCGTTCTCTGTCTCTCAAAGATAAATAAATGTTAAAAAAAATTAAAAAGAAAAGAATGCTATTAATTGTTTAATTTACTTATACTGTCATTTATACACACAATTCTTTTTTTTTTTTTTTTTTTTAGTGTTTTATTTATTTCTAGGAGAGAGACAGCGTGAGCAGGGGAGGGTCAGAGAGAGAGGGAGTCACAGACTGAAACAGGCTCCAGACTCTGAGCTGGCAGTCAGCACAGAGCCCGACGCGGGGCTTGAACCCACGAACCGCGAGATCATGACCTAAGCGAAAGTCGGACGCTTAACCGACTAAGCCACCAAGGCGCCCCTATACACACAATTCTTTTTAAAAAATAATGTATTATTTAACATCCGCCAGAAGCCTTGGTAGGTGTTTTCCAGAAGGAAAAAGGCTAAGTTAACCTCTTCTGTTTCCTAGGAACATTTTGTCATGACAAGTTTCAGCCTTTTGTGATTAAAGAGATCATGATCGAATACAGTGTCATATAGTTAAGGCATTAGTTTATACTGTACTTAATTATAAAATATTGATCCTATCAAAATGAAATTCATAATTTAAGAAAATGTAATGCATTGTTTAAAAAAATAGATCAACCTATTTCCTTCTGTGAGTGAATTTTGCTGTTTGATTTGTAGAAGAAAACACTGTTGAGAATAAAAGAGAAACTTACTTCTCTTAGACTGCAAGTATAATTTTGGGATAGACCGCATTTTCTGCAAATAGACTTCTTTATGTCAGGAAGTTACTATAAAGCCATCTACCCCCAGTCACTTAATAAGAATATCTAGAAATAAAATAGGTGATCTATTTTTAGGCTGCAGAGAAATGGAGTGCTCTTGTAGTCAGAGGAGATGTTTTATGGAACCCTTTAAAAGCAAGTGCTAAGCAATATTACCCCTGTCAATTTTATTTTCTTATTATTGAAAAGAGAGTTTCTGTTGTTGGACAGATTGGTATGTTAATTCAACTCCAATCCATAACACAGTATGCTGAGTAGAGTTTATCCTTTTGACATAAAGTACTAGTCACGCTCCCCTCATTACTACTCTATTTGTTGGGCTTTAGAAGCAATATTTAATTATATCACTATCCCACATCTGAGTTCAGAATCTATTGAGAAGACACAGTATAGACAGATGGAGGTAAAAATGTCAGCTTTATTACAAATAAAGCTGGCTGAAGAATATGGCTTAGATCTGAACTACTAATAATTACCTTGAATTGGACAGACTCAGTGACAGGTAGTGCTGCACCACCGAAAGCTTCTCCTGGGAGGGCAGACCCAGCTCCGGTAAGCCTTACACATGGCCCTGATAGAGACTGGAGTATTACCACTCTGTAGCAGATGGATTCTAAGGAGAAAGAAAAGGCTGACTCCATATACTTGGTGGCTGTTCTCAGAAGTTACTAATGAGGTAAATCACTCCTCCCATGGGAAGGGATGACTGTGTGATGGTTGGGGAGAGGTGGCCAGGATAGTTACTCTTCTGAAGTCCCTTCAGATTGGAAACTGGATGCCACAGAATGGGGCTATTGCTGGTATGTTTTTGGAGAAATTAAGGGAAAGGTCTGAAAACTTTATAGTAGGTAAACAGTCTTCTACTTCAACCATTTGCATGTCTCATCCCCATTGCCTTCTGAATATATTCCACTTTCCTTGGTAGGGCAGTTAAGGTCCTCCAGGAGAGCAAATCAGCCTTTCTAGGCCCCTTATTTCGTTGATACCTACTATGTACTCTAGCTACACACCGAAATTATTGCTATTCCTGGGGCATGTCCTTACTTTCCCCTTTTCTTTCGTTGATATGTTAGTGTTTCGAAAGTATAGTGTACATAGCACTGATAGTCCTAGGATAATTTGAAGTGGTACATGATCACAATCTCACGTGGATAGTTATAAATGTTTGTGTACGTACTCATTTAAAAAAAAAAACTTTATTGAACTCTTGAATAACTTATTACAAAAGCAAATGTGAAAACCATAACTTTACAGCTTAATTACTTTTCACAAAGTGAACACATCCATCTTACCAGTATTTGGATTAACAAACTGCATTACCGGTCCCCAGTAGATTTCTTCATGTTCCTTTCTAATGCCTCCTCCCCTGGGATAACCACTCCCTTGACTAAAGTTTGTACTTGCTTGTTTTGAGCTTCATAGTAATGGAATCATGCAGTGTGTATTCTTTTGTATATGTCTTCTTTCCCTCATCATTGTTTGATCATCGTAATACTCATAATACTCATTCATGTTATATCTAGTTGTATTTTGTTAACCCTTCTTGCTGAATAGTATTTCATTGGGTGGATATACATCACAATTTATCCATTCTGTTAAAGATGAACATTTAGGTGATTGCTCGTTTTAGGTTTGAACAGTTATTTATTGATTTTAATATGGAGTGCATATGTAACTAGTGTTTTTATAGATATTGCTGTACAGAAATAGACTAAAATAATTAAAACAGTATTTAGTATGTAATATATTCAATTTTCTTAAGCATTTTACTTGTCTGAGTTAATAAAATGCTTGTAGGTACTAAATCATGTAAACATTAAATTGATTTTTTAAACACTGTGACATATAAGTCTTTGCAATGTTCAAATATTACTTATGAACTTATAAAAGTTAAGCTTAGGGGCACCTGGGTGTCTCAGTCAGTTAAGCGTGCAACTCTTGAGTTAAGCTCAGGTCATGATCTCACGGTTCATGAGTTTGAGACCTATGTTGGGCTCTGTGCTAATGGTGCAGATTCTCTCTACTCCTCCCCTGCTTGTACTCTCTCTTTGTCTCTTAAAATAAATAAATAAACTTAAAAAATTCATATTAAAATCAAAAGTCTAAATCTGTAACTCAGACATTTTAAATTTATTACAAGCCAGTCATTCTTACAAGACAGATCCTCTTAAATTTTGTAAGAATATAAAAGACCAATTTTTGCATAGCTTTCTTAAAAACATTAACATCTGACTTTGATTCGCTTCTCAAGTATTTGTATATTTAATTCTAGATCTTTTTATAGTTGAAATGTGTATACTCATTAAGGAAGTCTGTTAACATTCTAGCTAACTGCAGTGACTTTTGACAGGACTTTTGCCTCTTGGGTGAGATTTGGAGCTCTGAGTATCTTGTCCCTCACTAAGAAAACTATTATATTGCATGTAGTATTTGCCCTTGCCAGCATATCTGAATTTCCTAACCAGAGAATTGAGCCAGGGTGCTGACCAGATTCTTGTCAGCAACTTCATTGGGCCTCTCCAAACTCTATTTTTAGTGGTCGTATCAGTGACCCCATACCATCAACTGGGAATGTTCTTGTATTCCAAGACCTTGTAATCAAATAATATAAATAATTTCATATGTTATATTCATAGTTTACAATTCTTATTCAGATTGTTTATGTGATTGATTTTGCATTTGTTCATTCTGAACTTTCCAGGAATCTAGAATAAGGGATATTAAAATGACACTCACTTGAATTCTGTTCTGCTGTCAACTCAAAGTTTATAAATTGGCACTGTGCACTAGAGCTTTCTGTGATAATTGAAATGTAATCTGCTGTCCACTATTCAGTAGCCACCAACCACATGTGGCCATTAAGCACTTAAGATATGGCCATTGTGACCAAGTAGCTGAATTTTAAATTTTATTTTATTTTAATTAATTTAAATTTAAAGAGGCACATGTGGCTAATTATACCATGTTGGATAGCACAGCTGTAGATCGAAATCTAACTCATTATCTGTCCTTTCTTGTTTCCGAATGAAGTTACCTTTCTGAGTTTTCTTCTCTTATTGTTGGCATTAGTCCCATGGTCCCATTCTTCAGCCCTTACTCTTGAACTTCCTTTCATGTTTTTCTTTTAAGCTTGAACTCTCTTTTGAAATAGTTTGTTCAAATAATTAATTCTGTAGTTACCTTGTTACTGTTACATTTATCTCATCTGATCTTTACAGCCACCCCTTTTACAGATTAGTAACTGAAGTTTATAGACATTTGCCAGAAAAGAGTCACTTGCTAGCTAGCAGGTAAGTGGTAGAGCCTAGTTTTGAATCCAGATCTTTTACACCTCAAGTCTAGAGCTTTTTCCTTGATACTGTGCTGATATCACCAATCCTGGTAATTTTTTTCTTCACAATCTTTCTCACATCCATTTTGTACATTAAACAAATTTTTATTGGTTGCTTGTATTCAAGGCTCTTTGGCTACTTCAGTTAACAAAATGGACAAAGATCTTTTCTCTCGTAGGGCTTACGTTCTAATGGGTGAAATGGATAATTAACTACACATAATAAATAAGTCATTTAGTAAGTGTTAGAAAGTGATAAATGCTATGGAAAAAAGAAAAAGAATAATAAGGATGTAGGGTTCACATTTTAAGTAGGATATCACTGGAGAACATAACATTTAAGCAAATATTTGAAGGCGATGAGAGTGTTGAGCTATATGTGTATCTAGTTGAATGAGCATTCCAGGCATAGACATAATGTTTGTAAATACCGTAAAGGGAGGTACATGTTTGTTGTGTTAGGAGAGTAGCACGTGTAGCTGGAGTCAATTCATAATCCTCTCACCCCCACACTGTTTAAAGTGTGTGCCTTTGAAATCTCAGCATCTCATTTGCCTGCCTCTCATGCTTATCCATGTTCCATTTTCTAGCTTCCACAACTTTCCTTGTGCTACTCTCTGGGAAGATCCTTGCTTGTTTGACACCAAGCTTCAGGGTCTGTGTGTTTTGGGGATCTTTTCTTTTTATTTTTTAATAGTTTTTCTTAATGTTTATTTCTGGAAGAGAGAGAGAGAGAGAGAGTGTGCGCAAGCAGGGGAGAGGCAGAGAGGGAGACAGAATCTGAAGCAAGTTCTGTACTGTCTAGTGCAGAGCCTGACACAGGGCTTGAACTCGATGAACTGTGAGATCATGTCCTGAGCCAAAATCAGACACTTAACCCATTGAGCCTTCCAGGAGCCCCTCTTTTTATTTTTGAGAACTGGGGGGAGGTAATATGGTACTATTATCTGTTGCCTCTTCCCCATGATTTCTCATATTATGAATTGTAACTCTAAAATCATTGTTAAGTCATGTGATATATTATGTAGGCCTGGAGACTTTAATTCATTTAAATCAGCTAGATACCCTCTTGCATCTTCTCTTCTGTCTGAAACTTCATCTACCTACATCTGTTGGCAATTCTATGTGCTAAGCACTGGGGAGGATTAGCCCTTAGTTTCTGCCTTATGAGGCTGGTAGGTCTACTAAGGAAGATTGATTTGTCTTCTGTTACTGCAGGGTGCTAAGTGCTATATTAGAGGCATGGGAGGGGAATGAATACTGGTACAGCAGTGAAAAGGCATTGTCATTTCAAGAAACATAGATGAGAAGGGTTGAGGAGTACTATTCTATGTTAAAATGCTATGTGAAAATTCTTAAACCTGATGGTAAAATGATTGATGAGAGCATTTGGATGAGAATTGAATCAGATGAGTTATAATAAGAAAATGTGGACAATATAGTAAAGTTTATAAAACTGGTATGGTAGTTGGCCATAGTGATGATGGGGGCCTTCAGCTACCTGGGTAGCCTTTAGAAGTCTTACTTTGGTAGGAGGATATCTGGCAGTTATTCTACAGTTTTAAAAAATGGGAGGATAAATAATTGATGCTGAAATGTTACACATTTTTATTGAAGAAAAAAATAATAATAAAAATGAAGACTAACGTCGAAAGTAATTAAGAAGTAGCCACTACAGCATCTTGACATCTTTTAGATGTGGCATATGTGTGTAAAGTCATGCTGTAATAATGTCTTGAAACTACCATTTTTCACTCACTATCTTGTGTATAACTTTCTTTGTCAAGACATATTAACGGGCAAACTCATCTTTAGTGACTACATTATATGTAGGTACTACAAGTTCAACCAGTACAGGGTCACTTTTAATTGTTTCCAGTCTTTATCTATTATAAAGAATGCTGTGATAAGCCTTTTACAATTAAATCCCTAAAAATTTCCTTAAGGCATATGTTTAAAAAAGGCTTTAATGAATTAAAGAGCACATTGGGATATGTTATTCATTCATCTCAGTGGGCAGAGGAAGAGAAAAAGGATAGCTGCTTGTTTAGATATAATTTTGACCAAGAATAAAGAAGTGGAAAATATTAGAATCCCAGGAGAAAGACTGCTATCATATTTGAGCAGATTTATATCTTAACAATTTAAGAAAGCATCTTTCCAGAATTGACATAGGGAATGAGATGTTTTGGCCTGAGTTGCTAAGGGGAAACCAAAACATGACCACCAAGAGCCTAGGAGACGCTGCTTAACTTTGCCTGGGCCTTGGAAGTGATCAGGAGAGAGAGCCGAGGCAGCTGGCTTAGATGTGCCAGTTAAAACACTTACTGTTAAAAGTAAATATTATACACTACATGCTTACTCAGATGGCTCATACTGTTTGGTCACATCTTTCTACATGATATGATGTACCTTAAGGATTATGATGTCAGTAGTTTTCTTTTTCTCCCAACATACTATTTTGAAAAAGTTTAAACATACTGCAGATTTCAATTTTATAATACACGCTTTCATACCCACCACCTAGATTCTACTATTAACATCTTACTATACTTCCTTATCACATATCTGTCCATTAATTCATCCTTTTCTCCATTCTATATTAGTTATTCTTTTTTTTAGTGCATTTTATTTTTTTTTAATTTTTTATTTTTTAAGTGTTTATTTTGAGACAGAGAATCTCAAGCAGACTCACGTGGAGCTTATAGGGCTCGATGCCACAACTATGAGATTATGACCTGAGCTAATATCAAGAGTTGGGCATTCAATGGACTGAACCTTTCTGGTGCATTAAAAAAATATATTAATAGTTAAGTAAATATTAATAGTTAAGTCCTGTATTAGCTTTCACTATTTTTAGAGGAACTTTTAAGTTAATATCTCTAACTCTTCAGTCTCCATTTTTACATTTTCAATTATTGAGACTTTTTTTTTTTTTTTACAAATAAGTTTATTGTCAAGTTGGTTTCCATATAACACCCAGTGCTCATCCCCACAAGTGCCCCTCTCCGCGCCCATCCCCTCTCCGCCCCCCCC
>NW_027551572.1:10854698-10863882 GCF_008692635.1 Crocuta crocuta
AGATGGCTTTTATGATGTTTAAGTAAGTTCCTTCTATCCCGACTTTCTCTAGAGTCTTTATTAAGAAGGGATGCTGTATTTTGTCAAATGCTTTTTCTGCATCTATTGACAGGATCATATGGTTTTTATCTTTTCTTTTGTTGATGTGATGTATCATATTGATTGATTTGCGAATATTGAACCAGCCCTGTAACCCAGGAATGAATCCCACTTGATCTTGGTGGATAATTCTTTTTATGTGCTGTTGAATTCGATTTGCAAATATCTTGTTGAGGATTTTTGCATCCGTATTCATCAAGGATATTGGCTTGTAGTTCTCTTTTTTAGCTGGATCTCTGTCTGGCTTGGGAATCAGAGTGATGCTGGCTTATTAAAAGGAGTCTGGGAGTGTTCCTTCCCTTTCTGTTTTTTGGAATAGCTTGAGAAGAATTGGTATTAGTTCTGTTTTAAACATCTGGTAGAGGGACTTTTTTTTTTTTTAATGTTTTATTTATTTCTGAGAGAGAGAGACAGCATGAGCAGGAGAGGGTCAGAGAGAGAGGGAGACACAGAATCTGAAACAGGCTCCAGGCCCTGAACTAGCTGTCAGCAGAGAGCCCGATGTGGGGCTCTAACCCGTGAACCATTAGATCATGACCTGGGCTGAAGTCAGAAGCTCAACTAACTGAGCCACCCAGGTGCCCCAGGACAATTTTATCTGGGAATGTCTTGGTGTTTTGACATGGTGGTAATCACTTCTTGAAGAAAAAATTTAATAATCCATATTTTGAAGTAAAAGGTTCTACTTTTGTTCTTATGTGTTAGTCTTGATTTCCAGATAGTATTTTGTTTGCTTTGTCTCCACAAAATATTTGTAGCTTCACAACATAATTATTAGACCGCTAGTCTGATTTTGGTTTTATTTCTAAGTTCTTACCTGCCATCTGCCACTGTTTTCAGAAAGTGCATTCTAGTTTGCTATGCCTATCTTTAGATTTTATACAATTGGTAACCTTTTTAAAGAATGGATTCTTATTTGTTAGTATGTGTGTTAATTAGGACTTTTGTTTACAAATATTAATCAATTTGAGCTAGGTGAAAAGAGAAAGGGAGAGTATAGTTTAAGAGTAGAGGGACATCAACGAACCCCAGGGCAGGAATGGAGCTGGGCCTCAGGATTAAAATAGAACTAAAAACCAGAAAGCCATCAGGTTTCTTGCTAGCATCACTTCTTGGTAGTAGCTGCTGCATGTTTCTGCGAAAAGCAGACAGTCCTTTTTGGCTCTTCTGTCCGAATGGTAAAATATGGCAACCCCACTCCTCCAGGATATTCAGCCAGTAGCAGCGAATAATTGAACCCTCTTGTTCCCAACAGCTGGGTCACATGCTTACATTGTTCTAATCAGCTGTTGCTTGGAAAGGAGTGGTGGTGATCTTAGTACAAAAATAACTGCCTAGGCAGTTAAATGAACTGAACTAACTCTGGTTATCACGCTTTGAAAAGTGTCACAGCCAGATCATCTGCTCATCTTTTTTCATGGTTCCTTTCCCAGAATCTTACTCCATGAGTTATCCTTTTGTTTTCCCCTTGGAAAACAATCTTTTTTTTTTTTCTTTTCCTAGTCGACAAATATTTTTAAAAATTAAAGTGTAATTAACAAAATGTTATATTAGTTTCAGATGTACAATATAATGATTCAATTCTATATGTTATTCAGTGCTCATCAAGATAATCTTAATCTTCTAATCTTAATCTTATGAGTATAATCTTAATCTCCTTTATTTCATCCCACCTCCCCTCTGGCAACTACCAGTTCATTTTTTGTATTTAAGAGTCTTGTTTTGTTTGTCTCCTTTTTCCTTTGTTTGCTCATTTGTTTTAGTTCTTAAATTCCACATATGAGTGAAATCGTATGTTATTTGTGTTTCTCTGACTGGTTTATTTCACTTAGCATTTTACCTGCTAGGTTCATCCGTGTTGTTGCAAATGGCAAGATCATATTCTTCTTTATGGCTGAGTGATATTCCGCTGTAATAATATACCACATCTTTATCCATTTATCTATCGATGGACACTTGGGTTACTTCCATATCTTGGCTATTGTAAATAATGCCTAAGTAAACAGGGGTGCATGTATCTTTTAGAATTAGTGTTTTTGTTTTGTTTGGGTTAATACACAGTAGTAGAATTACTGGATCATATGGAAATTCTGTTTTTAAATTTTTGAGGACTCTCCATGCTGTTTTTCAAAGTGTGTGGTACACCAGTTTGCATGCCCACCGACAGTGCACAAGGGTTCCTTTTCCTCCACATCCTTGCCAACACTTATTATTCTTGGTGTTTGATTTTAATTATTCTGACAGGTGTAAGGTGATATCTTATTGTGGTTTTGATTTTGCATTTCCTGATGATTAGTGATGATGAGCATGTTTTCATGTCTGTTGACCATCTGTATGTCTTCTTTGAAAATATATTTATTCAGATCCACTGGCCATTTTTTAATTGGATTATTTGAGGGAGTTGGTGTTGAACTTTTTAAGTTCTTTATATATTTTGGATATTATTATTGGAAATATTATTTCAAATATCTTCTCCATCTGTCATTCAGTAGATGCCTTTTTGTTTTGTTGATAGTTTCCTTTGCTGTTAGTCATAATAGTTTAATTTTGCTTTTGTTTCCTTTGCCTGAGGATATGTATCTACAAAAATGGTTCTATAGCCAATGATAAAGAGATTACTGCCTTTGTTTTCTTCTGGGAGTTTAATGATTTCAGGTCAGAATTTTAGGTCTTGAATCCATTTTGAGCTTATTATTGTGTATGGTGTAAGAAAGTGGTCTAGATTCATTCTTTCACATGTAGCTGTTTAGTTTTCCCAGCACCAATTGTTGAAGAGACTGTCTTTTCTTCATTGTATATTCTTGCCCTTTTGTCATAGATTAATTAACCCTATATGCATGGGTTTATTTCTATTGATCTGTATGTCTGTTTTTGTGCCAGTACCGTAGTGTTGAGGTTACTATAGCTTTGTAGTATATTTTGCAATCTGGGATTCTTTTTTTTTTTTTTAATTTTTTAATGTTTATTTATTTTTGAGAGAGAGAGAGAGAGCGAGCGATCATGAGTGGAGGAGGGGCAGAGAGAGAGGGAGACCCAGAATCGGAATCAGACTCCAGACTCTGAGTTGTCATCATAGAGCCCGACGCAGGGCTCAAACCCAGGAACCATGAGATCATGACCTGAGCTGAAGTCGGACACTTCAACTGAGCCACCCAGACACCCCGCAATCTGGGATTCTTATACTTCCAGCTTTGTTCTTCTTTCTCAAGATTGCTTTGGCTATTCAGGGTCTTTGTGGTTCCATACAGATTTTAGTATTATTTGTTGTAGTTCTTGGAAAAATGTTGGTATTTTGGGACAGGTGGCTCAGCCAGCTAAGCATACAACTTTGGCTCAGGTCATGATCTCACAGTTTGTGAGTTCAAGCCCTGCCTCAGGCTCTGTGCTGACAGCCCTGAGCCTGGAATCTGCTTCAGATTCTGTCTCCCTCTCTCTTTGCCCCTCCCCAACTTATGCTCTTATTTTCTCTCAAAAATAAATAAACATTAAAACAACAATAAAAAAGAAAACTGTTGGTATTTTGATAGGGATTGTATTAAATCTGTAGATTGCTTTGGGTAGTATGGACATTTAAAAAATATTGGCTCTTACAGTCCATGTACATGGAATATCTTTCATTTGTTTTGTGTCATCTTTAATTTTGTTCACCAGTGTTTTATAGTTTTAAGAGTACAGGTCTTTCACTTCCTTAGTTAAGTTTATTCCTAGGTATTTTATTCTTTTTAGTGCAATTGAAAATTGGATTGTTTTCTTAATGTTTCTTTCTGTTACTTCATTATTAGTGTATAGAATTGCAACAGGTTTTTGTTTTTTTTTTTTGTATTCTGTTACTTGACTAAATTCATTTATTTTGGNAAATAAACATTAAAACAACAATAAAAAAGAAAACTGTTGGTATTTTGATAGGGATTGTATTAAATCTGTAGATTGCTTTGGGTAGTATGGACATTTAAAAAATATTGGCTCTTACAGTCCATGTACATGGAATATCTTTCATTTGTTTTGTGTCATCTTTAATTTTGTTCACCAGTGTTTTATAGTTTTAAGAGTACAGGTCTTTCACTTCCTTAGTTAAGTTTATTCCTAGGTATTTTATTCNAGAGAGCAAGAAAGAGAACAAATGAGTAGGGGAGAGGCAGAGAGAAAGGAAGACAGGGAATCCCAAGCCAGATGCAGGGCTTGAACCCATGAACCAGAGATCATGACCTGAGCCGAAATCAAGAGTCGGTCACTTAACCAAATGCACCATCCAGGTGCCCCTTGAGTGTTTTCTATATATATTATCATGTCATCTGCAAACAGTGGAAGTTTTACTTCTTCCTTACCAATATGGATGCCTTTTATTTTTCTTCATTGTCTGATTGCTGTGGCTAGGGCTTTTAGTACTATGTAGAATAAAAATAATGGTAAGAGTAGACATGGACATCCTTGTCTTTTTCCTGATCTTAAAGGAAAAGCTCTCAGTTTTTCCTCAGGATGATGTCAGTTGTGGGTTTTTCATATATGGCCTTTATAATGTTGAGCTATGTTCCCTCTAAACCTACTTTATTGAGAGTTTTTATCATAACTGGATGTTGTAATTTGTTAGGTACTTTTATTTGCATCTATTGAGATGATCATATGATTTTTATTCTTTCTCTTGTTAATGTGATATATCATGTTGATTGATTTGCAAATATTGGACCACAGTTGTATCCCTTGATCAGGGTGAATGATTTTTTAAATGTACTGTTGGATTTGATTTGATAATATTTTAATGAGTATTTTTGCATCTGTGTTCATCAGAGATATTGGTTGGTTTTCTTTTTTTCTGGAGTGTTTTTATCTGATTTTAGGGTAATGCTGGACTTGTAAAATGAATTTGGAAGGTTTCTTTCTTTTTCTGTTTTTTGGAATAGTTTCAGAAGAATACGTATTACTTTTTCTTTATATTTTTGGTAGAATTCACTTGTGAAGCCACCTGGTTTTAGACTTTTGTTTGTTGGAAGTATTTTGATTACTGATTCAATTTCATTGCTAGTAATCCTTCTGTTCAAATTTTCTACTTCTGCCTTTTCCTTATTTAAAAAAAATTTTTTTAATGTTTATTTATTTTTGAGAGAGAGAGACAGAGTATGAGCAGGGGAAGGGCAGAGAGAAAGGGAGACACAGAATCCAAAGCAGGCTCCAGGCTCTGAGGTGTCAGCACAGAGCCCAATGCGGGGCTCTAACTCACAAACCATGAGATCACGACCTGAGCCAAAATTGGACTCTTAACCAACTGAGCCACCCAGGCACCCCCAATTTTCTACTTCTTCCTAATGCAGTTTTGGAAGGTTATATATTTCTGGGATTTTATTAATATCTTCTAGGTTGTTCAGTTTATTGGCATATAATGTTTTATAATATTCTCTTATAGTCTTTTGTATTTCTCTGGTGTTGGCTGTTATTTCTTCTTCAGATCTGGTTTTATTTGAGCACATGTGCATGCTCTTTCTCTCTCTCTTTCAATGAGTCTGGCTAAAGATTTATCAACTTCATCTTTTCAGAGAAACAGCTCCTGGTTTCATTGATCTGTTTTATTGCTTTCAAAATCTCTATTTCATTTATTTCTACCTTAATCTTTATTATTTCTTTTTATTCTACTGGCTTTAGGCTTTGTCCTTTTTCTAGCTACTTTAGATGTAAGGGTAGCTTGTTTATTTGAGATTTTTCTTGTTTCTTTAAAAAAAAATTAATGTTTATTTTTGAGACAGAGACAGAGAGAGAGAGAGAGAGAGAGAGAATGAGCAGGAGAGGGGCAGAGAGAGAGAGAGACAAAATCTGAAGCAGGCTCCAGGTTCTGAGCTGTCAGCACATAGCCTGATTCAGGGCGTAAACTGATGAACTGTGAGATCAGGACCTGAGCTGAAGTTGGACGTTCAACCAACTGAACTATCCAGGTACCTCAAGATTTTTCTTGTTTCTTGAGGTAGGCGTGTAATGCTCTAATCTTCCCTCTTTTTAAAAAAATTTTTTAACGTTTTTTATTTATTTTTGAGAGAGAGAGACGGCACCAACGGGGAAGGTCAGAGAGAGAGGATCTGAAGCAGAATCTGAAACAAGCTGCAGGCTCTGAGCTGTTGGCATAGAGCCCAATGTGGGGCTTGAACTTGTGAACTGCAAGACCATGACCTTATCCAAAGTTGGATACTTAACCAGCTGAGCCATCCAGTGTTCCTCTAATATTCCCTCTTAAAACAGTTTTTGCTATATCTGAAATACTTGGGACTGTTGTGTTTCCATTTTCATTTGTCTCTGTGTAGTTTTTAATTTCCTCTTTGATTTCTTGGTTGACCCATTCATTATTTAGTAGCATGTGATTTAGTCTCCATGTATTTGTGTTCATTCCTTATTTTTTGTTGTGATTGATTTCTAGTTTCATACCATTGTGGTATGAAGCATTATATGCTTTTAGTCACTTAAAATTTATCAAGTGGCACTTGGGCAGTTCATTCAATTAAGCATCTTACTCTTGATTTTAGCTCAGGTCATGATCTCATGGTTCATGAATTCAAGCCCTGCATTGGGCACTGCACTGACAGCACAGAACCTGCTTGGGATTTTCTCTCTCTCTCTCTCCGCCCCTCCCCTGCATGCTCTCTCGCTCTCTCTCTCTCTCTCTCTCTCAAAATAAAAAAGTAAACATTAAAAAAATTTATCAAGAATTGTTTTGTGGCCTAATGTGATATGGTCTGAAGAATGTTTCATGTACATTCTACCATTTTTGAGTGGAATGTTCTGAATATGTCTCTTAGATCTAATGTGTCATTTAAAGCATTTCTTTGTTTTTCTGTTTTGATGATCTATTCATTGATGTAAGTGGGTGTTAAAGTCCTCTACTATCATCTTATTACTGTCAATTTCTCCCTTTGTGTCTGTTAATAGTTGCTTTATGTTACTTAGGTGCTAGTGTACTGGGTGCATAGATATATATAATTGTTATATCCCTTTATTGAATTGTTCTCTTTATTGTTATGTAGTGTCCTTTGTCTCATTTTACAGTCTTTGTTTTTTGTTTATTTATTTGTTTGTTTGTTTTTATAGGCTCCACACTGGGAATGAACACAAGGCTTGAACTCACGACCTTGAGATCAAGACTTGAGCTGAGATAAAGAGTCTAGCACTTAACCAATTGAGGCACCTAGACACCTCAATTATAGGCTTTATTTTAAAGTGTATTTTGTCTCATATAAATATTACTATCCCAGCTTTCATTTGCTTCCATTTGCATGGTGAATGTTTTTTTCCATCCTGTCACTTTTGATCTGCATGTGCGTTTAGGTCTGAAGGAAGTCTCCTGTAGGTAGCATACAGATGGGTCTTGCTTTTTCATCCATTTAGCAACCCTATGTCTTGTCTTTTTTTTTTTTTTTTAATTTAAAAAATTAAAAACATTCCAGCATCCTTCACCCTGTCTTTTGGTTGGAGCATTTAGTCCATTTACATTTAAAGTTTTTTTTTTTTTTTTTTTTTTTTTTGAGAGAGAGAGAGATCATGCACATGTGCAGGTGGGGGAAAGACAAAGGAAGAGGGAGAGAGAGAATCTCAAGCAGGCTCCATGTCCAGTGTAGAGCCCAAAGTGGGGCTCTAGCTCATGACCATGAAATCATGACCTGAGCTGAAATCAGGAGTTGGACACTTACTGAGCCATCCAGGTGCCCTTATATTGAAAGTAATTATTGATAGGTACATACTTATTGCTATTTTATTACTTGTTTTATGGTTGTTTTTGTAGTTCTTCTCTGTTCCTTTCTTCTTTTACTCTCTTCCCTTGTGTTTGAGCTTTTTATAATGTTGTTTGAATTCCTTTCTCTTTATTTTTTGTGTATCTATTAAAGGTTTTGATTTGTGGTTATCATTTAGGTTTATATATAACATCTTATGTGTGTAGCAGTCTATGTTAAGTTGATGGTTAAGTTTGAACCCATTCCAAAAGCAGTAAATTTTACTCCCCCCTGCACATTTTACATATATGATGCTATACATCCTTTTATTTTGCAAACCCCTTGACGGATTTATGTAGATATAATTGACTTAACTGCTTTTGTGCTATAACCTCCATGTGGTTTTATAAATTATTAATCTACTTTAATTATATGGTATCATTTGCCTGGGAATTTTTTTCCATTTACAATTCTTACTACTCATTATGGCCTTTTTTGTCCACTCAAAGAATTCCCTTTAACATTTTTTATAAGGCTGGTTTAGTGGTGATGAGCTCCTCTAACTTTTGTTTGTCTGGGAAACTCTTTATCTCTCCTGTTCTGAATGATAATCTTGTTGGGTAGGGTATTCTTGGTTGCAGGTTTTTTTCCTTTCAGTACTTTGAATACATCATGACCCTCCCTCTGTCCTACTAAGTATCTGCTGAAAAATTAGCTTATAATCTTAGGGGTTTCCCTTATGTGTAACTGTTTTCTTTTCTTTCTTTTTTTTCTGCTTTTAAGATTCCCTCTTTATCATTACTTTTTGCCAATTTAGTTATGTGTGGACCTCCTTGGGTTCACCTTGTAAGGGAACCTCTGTGCTTCCTGGATCTGGATGTCTGTTTCCTTCCACAGATTAGGGAAGTTTTCAGCTATTATTTTTTCAAGTAAGTTTTCTGCCCCTTTCTCTTTCTCTCTTCTCCTTTTGGGATCCCTAGAATGGAAAGGTTATTACACATGATGATGTTGCTGAGTTTCCTTAACTTATTCTCAGTTTTTGTTATTCTTTTGCTATTGTGCTTGGTGGTTTTCCATTACCCTGTCTCCCAGAATGCTGATCTGTTCTTCTGCCTGCTCTAATCTGCTGTTGATTCCTTTTAGAGTATTTTTAAAATCAGTGCATTTATTTTTAAAGTTTATTTATTTATTTTGAGAGAGACAGAGACATCATGAGTGGGGGAGAGGGAGAGAGAGAATCCCAAGCAGGCTCTACTCTGTCAGTCAGAGCCCGACACGGGGCTAGAACTCACAAAATCACGAGATTATGACCTGAGCCAAAACTAAGAGTTGGATGCTTAAGCAACTGAGCCACCCAGGTGCCCCTAAGATTTTTTTTTTTTTTTTTTTTTTTTTTTTTT
>NW_027551573.1:0-6348 GCF_008692635.1 Crocuta crocuta
GAGAGGCAAACCATGAGAGAGTCATGAATGCTGACAAAAACTGAGAACAGATGGATGTAGGGGGGAGGAGGGATAGGCATGGAGGAGGGCACTTGTGGGGATGAGCACTGGGTGGTATGTGGAAACTAATTTGACAATAAACTATTTGTAAAAAAAGAAAAAGAAAAAGAAAAAAAAATTTGCATTCTGACCAATAGTGCACGAAGGTTCCCTATTCTCTCCATCGTCACCAACACTTGTTATTTCCTGTCTTTCTGATTCAAGACAGGTGTAGGGTGATATCTCATTGTGGTTTTGATTCACATTTCCCTGATGGCTAGTGATGTTGATTTCATGTGTCTTTTCATATGTCTATTGGCCAACAGTATGTCTTCTTCAGAACAATGTCTATTTAGGTC
Organism: Crocuta crocuta; assembly: GCF_008692635.1. NCBI lineage: Eukaryota > Metazoa > Chordata > Mammalia > Carnivora > Hyaenidae > Crocuta > Crocuta crocuta. The sequence goes on from NW_027551573.1 coordinate 399, forward strand.
CTCTGCTTATTTTTCAATAGAATTATCTTTTGTTTTGGTGTTGCATTTTGTAAGTTCTTTATGTATTTTGGATACTAACCCCTTATGGGATATATCATTTGCAATTATCTTCTATTCAATAGATTGCCTTTTCGTTTTGATGGTTAACATTAGTACAATTAACATTAACTGTCACATTTCTCAAGATCCACCTCATCAATAAAGTAACACCAAAGTTGTTTGTCTTTAAAACACAAGCAAAGCAGTTCTACTGGAAGAGTTACTAAAGAAATGCCTAGTTAAAAGGAACAAAGGAAGATGAAAACAACTAATCATTGTGTGGTAAGCTCAGAGGGACTCTAGTGGGCAAATTAACATCTTGCAAGGTTAAGCTACTATGAAAAGAACTGAATACACCCCAAGTCACATGTTTCATCATTACCACCGTAGTTGAGTCAGTGCAGTATCAATCGATTGTACCATATTATTTTCTAGATATTTTGGGAGGAAAGTTTTTTTCTACCTAGCCATAACATAGTGGGTTCAGTAGGAGAACATTAAGTAGGATCTGAAGGATAAATTTAATAAATGGATTGAAACTGATCAAGATGCACAGTGTTTGCCAGAGAGTCTGGCACATAACAGGACCTAATAAATACATCTTGAAGATGAAACCTCAGAATTTTACAGCTGAACAGGGTCCAACAGAATTCCTAGTATTCTAGAATTTAAAGTAGCCAGTTCATTTGACAGCTGGAGAAATGAAGCTTTTTTAATTTCTTTTTTTCTGGGAGACTTAGAAAGGTAATTATAACATAGTTCAAAACTTAGGCTGTGGAATGGATTGGCCACTTATTTACTCAATGAACATGAACAAATTATTTAAATTCTATGAGCCTTGCTCTCTTCAGCAATAACAAATGGCTACTCTGAATTCTCACATGTATGTAAAGTATTTAGCAAAGTGCCTGACACATGGGGAGCATTCAATAAATGACAGTGGCAGTGGTGATATACAAAGATGCTAACAGACCAGAGGCAAGCTTTACATCTCCTATATCCATCACTATTTATAAATCTATTCCCAAATTCTAACTGAACTATTACTAATGGACTTTTCATACCTAGTGCATGTCAGTTTCATATATGCTATTCCTAATATTATATTATGATGCTTGAATATCAGTTTTCTATCAGAATTGGTATATAATATTAAATGGCACTACAACCAGCTCATTTTTTCAGTAATACTCCTATTATCATTTTGGAATATTCTAATTCATCAATGTTAAATTAATTTCCTCCCCTCATAATATATTAACATCCTTTTTGTGTTACTAAGAATTGTCTTCAAGCAACTTCTTCCTGTCATTAATTAAAATAATGAGTAATGTAATATTAAATGTGTAATTCTCTGACAAGCACGCAAGTGTTTATTGAGAAGTCCCTTTCTACCAAAAACATCTGGAAAATAATATGGTAAATTAAAAAGCTGATACTTCAATATACTACAGGGCAATCCCCGAATCTAGGTAGGCAAAGTGCCAAATTGGCAAAGCTCTCATTCCTGGCATGGTGCCACAGATTCCTCATTTTTCTTTTCTTTCTGTGTTATATGAGGATTTTCCTCAGCTCCTCTCTAATTTCACTCCTTTACTTCTCAGATGAGAAAATGACAACACATTCTACCATAGGTTAGCTTTTCTGCTTGCAACAGGCAGTGCCTTCCACAGACACAGCTTTCATAAATATTTTAGGAACTCCGATAGACTTGGGAACAGCCGTAGTTAGTAAAAACAGTTGCATGACTCCTGCCCCAGCAGTAAAAGTAAATTGCTCCTTCTCATTGGTTTTATGTCCTCTGCTAGATGCATTTTAATGGGCACTCAGGTCCTCTTCCAAGAATTGTAGTCCTTTCCTTACTTTTCCCTCCTCTCTCGACTTTATGTTTCAGGGTGTTGAATAGTATATTAAGAGCTTGAAGCTTTAAAACTCAGTCATCCAACACTTTGTGAAATGAGTTACTTGATTTGTCTAGGACTTTACTGTTCTGGTTCCCAGCCATACTATGTCTTACACCTTGTAAAAGACTGTCATGTTCCTAACACCTTGGATCCTCCGACATACACCAAGAAGGATTAATTTCCCCACTTTTTGTTAAACAAAAACAAAAACCCGAAGCTCAAAAACTGAGTGATTCCTCTCAAAATTAAGAGACAAATAATAAAGCTGTGCTTATGAAAATGTAAAACTTGCAATAAGATCACCATTGTACATACTAGATACACATTGTAAAACAAAGGACTAGGGCTAGAATTCAGGTCTTGTGATACCACCTGTAGGGATTTTTCTGTGGTGGCACCTTGTACCACATAATCCCTACTGGAAGAAGGATCCCCAGGGAAATAGCATATGAGAACAGCATATGCAAAGACTTTTAGGTTATATTCAAATATTTCTCACCCCTCAAATCCCAGGTAAAATATCACAAAAGATAAAATTTTTATCTCACAGAAACAAAGAAGTCTTCAGTGATATTTTATCTGAGGCTTGAGGGGTAAGAAATATTTAAATATGTCCTGAAAATTTTTCCATATACTATTTTTACGGTCTTCCTCAAAATTTCTCCACAGTATTTCTCCTTCTGGTGGTATAAACCTTTTCCCTTATACTTCACATCCCAGATAATTTCTGAAAGTTTGGCGAGAGAAACTATGACCTCATTTTTTCACACATTGCAGTAACATCTTTTAAATGTAATTTTACTTTCTCAATAGCAAGGGACAAAACTCAGTATGGAAAATTCCAATGATGGAAGAGAAAATACAACTGGGATCCATTGCAATCTGTGTTCCTGTCAGTGAATGGTGGGTCACTTGACTGACTTTCCCCCTTCTGTCATGCACCATAGAAAAACACTTGACTGATGTAGTATCTGCAAGATTCACTCTGAATCCTTCAGGAGGGCCATTAGGCTCTAATCTTTTTCTTCAGTCACATTATCACTCCTTCCTTCTAATCCTACCAAATCCATGCTCTGAAACTGTTCAACCACACTCTTGAATTCCTTGTAATTTGAACAAAATAGTCATTTTCTCCATGCTTTAGATAAAGATAACTTTATATGAATTGTAGATTTATTGATGTGTGCTTTCTGGAACAAAATTAATTAAAATATGTCAAACTGGGTAGTGAGAGATGTCAAGCCTTTGAAATAGAAACTTTAGCTCATCTCAGTCAGTAGTAGTCTGACTTTGAGGAGGGGGCATAACCTTGGGCAAGGCATCTTGGAATTTCTGAAAGTCAAGTCACAGAAAGATACTCAGCCATGTACTCCAATGTTCAGAGCAGCACTCTCAACAATAGCCAAAACATGGAAAGAGCCTAAGTGTCCATCAATGGACGAACGGATCAAGAAGATGTGGTTTATCTATAAGATGGAATACTACATGGCAATGATAAAGAATGAAACCTGGCCATGTGTCGCAACATGGATGGACCTTGAGGGTGTTACGCTGAGCGAAATAAGTCAGGCAGAGAAGGACAGATACCATATGTTTGCACATATAGGAGGATTAGCAGGAACTTAACAGAGGACCAAGGGGGAGAAGAAGGGGGGAAATGGTGGGGGAGAGGGAGAGAGGCAAACCATGAAAGACTCTTGAATACTGAGAACAAACTGAGACTGATGGGTGTGGGGGAGGAGGGGGGAAATGGGCATGGAGGAGGGCACTTGTGGGGATGAGCACTGGGCGTTATATGGAAACCAACTTGACAATAAACCATTTGTAAAAAAAAAAAAGATGTTTCGATTTTTTTAATTGAGCAGGCTTAAGTGATTCTTTACTAAAAAACTTTTTAAAGAATAAAGTTCTAAAACACGCTTAAAAAAAAAAAGAAAGAAAGATACTCAGCCATGAGCTATCAACAACCAATGCTCTAAGCAGATGAGAGAATGAATGACTCAGCCTTAGGGGGCAGTCTGGGTGTAACACCACAGTGTCTGTACTAGTTTGGGAAGCCATATGATATTCTTCTCTACCTATGACAAATCCTACTGATCCTTCAAAATGTTGGCCAAACAGCCTTGCTTCTGTGACTCCTTCTTTACTTAATGACTTATTTCATTATGTCATATTTTATGTCTACAACAAAATAATATTTATCACAGGCCTCCCTAGTCTGTGAGTTCCATCCATGCAGAAAAGCCCCATATCTTATTACTTTCTCTCCAGGGTCCACTATGGCACCAAGCTATTGTAATTAATAAATACTGAATTAAAAACCCACATCAAGTTAGCGGCATACAGGCTCTCTCCTGAATACTTACCCCCTTTCAACCTTGATGTAGTAAAAATTAAGTCCTATCACATATAGGTATATATAGGTATATATGTAAAACCAGAGAGGGTCTGTTGATGTTCTGCCCTGAGGTTCTTGCATGAAACATTTTGTTGAGGAAGAATTTGTGCCATTTATACCTGGAGGAGGAAATGAAATAAAAAGAGAGACAGCTGTGGTAGAAGTTGCATACAGTTCAAAATTAGGAGAGCTAAGTTTTAGCCTAGACACAGCCATGTACTGATTGGGAGATCTCAGAGTCCCAGTTCTTCATAGATCATGAGTTCCTAGAATAGAAGTGTATGATTTCATCAGAGGGTGTTTGAGCTAACAGGAAATTTGTAAACTTTTAATCCTTACAGGATGTCATCAGAATGGAGTGAAAAAGGTTAAGGGTTCTTTGCAAAGAAAAGCTTTTTAGACAACAAAGCTTTAGTTATTTATAGATGAAATGGTGTTATGCATCTGTCTTAGGCAAAAGAAAATGAGCAAAAGAGATAGTAACAGAAGAAGAAAGAGACTCCAAAACATTAGATACAGGTGCATCTGAGTGGCTCAGTCAATTAAATGTCTGACTTTGGCTCTCCCAGTTTGTGGGTTCGACCCTGCATTGGGCTATGTGCTCATAGGACAGAGCGTGCTTCAGATCCTGTCTCCCTCTTTCTCTGCACCTCCCCTGCTTGTGTTCTTTCTTTCAAAAATAAACTTTTTTTTAGAAAGAAAAAAACGTCAAGTATATTTCCTATATCAGTTCATATGTACAGGAGCACAATTTAAAATCAAAGCCTAAATATCCAATATTCCTAGACTTATTCTTAAACTCATCCTTTTCAAAAAATACTATCACGAAGAAACCTCATCATTCTCTTATTTCATTTGCCTCTACCAGGTATTGCCAAATCTCTGGAAAGATGTTATCAGTCCATATTGCTATTAGACTGGGTCTCAGCAACAGTTTTTGCTACCAAAAGATATTCTGGAGACCAATTAGAACACTGTGTGTTTAAACACCAGTTATAATTCTTGAGTTTTTTTCTTCAAGAGATATATATCCCTGGCTTTAGCATATTACCAGAGACATCTGTGAAATTTATTTCCCTTTCTCTCTCTCTCTCTCTGAGACACACATACACACACATTTTCCCTGTTTTTCCACTGAAAGGGGTTACAAGTAATATCATATCCTTAGTAATGAACACACATAATATTCATACCCTTCCTTTGTAAAAAAAATTATTTAGATTCAAGTTAGTTAAAATACAGTATAGTCTTAGTTTCAGGAGTAGACCCAGTGATTCTTCTCTTACATATGAAATCCAGTGCTCATCCCTAAAAATGCCCTCCTTAATATCTATCATCCATTTAACCCATCCCCCACCCACCTCCCCTCCAGTTTGTTCTCTGTATTTTAGAGTCTCTTATGGTTTCCCTCCCTCTATGTTCTTATTTTTCCTTCCTTTCTTCTGTGTTCATCTGTTGTGTTCCTTAAATTCCACATGTAAGTGAAATTATATATTGGTCTTTCTCTGACTGACTTATTTCACTTAGCATAATATATCCTAGTTCCATCCATATTGTTGCAAATGGCAAGATTTTATTCTTTTTGATTGCTGAGCAGCATTCCTTTGCG
>NW_027551573.1:6374-58337 GCF_008692635.1 Crocuta crocuta
GTGTACACTACATCTTCTTTATCAATACATTAGTCAATGGACAGTTGGGGCTCTTTCCATAATTTGGCTATCTGCCTTTTAAATGTAACTATTCTCCCAAATGAGTCAAGGTGGCTTAAGGGAAAGGCTGAATCCAGGGTTGCATCAGGGAAAAAATTTTGGGGGGTGGATCAGGGAAATTTAACAACAAATCTGGTAGTCTTGATGTGTCATAATATATGGAGCTACATAAAAAAGATAAGCACGCGTCAAACATGTCCATACAGGAGCCACCTTAAAGAGACTTCTACTGGCCAAAATTGAGGCAATTTGAACATCAAAATAAAATGGAACAGACCATTACTCACTGAGCAATAAGAAGATTCATGAATGCACAGTAATATTGATAAACAAATATGGGAGAGAAAGAAAGCTTTTCATTATATATGAATGCCCACCGATTAATACAGAGGGAATGCTGGATTTGGAAAAACATCAATGGCTGCTGAAACTACTGAGTGACAGTTTGTAAGAAACGGAATGTTTCCCCACAAATGCCTTATTAATTACAAAGGGGGAAAGCGGTAACTTTATATTGGAGAAAACTCAATGACACTCCAAGTAATCAATGATGACATCACCAATAATGGGATTAATTGGCATCACGTGCTTTATGATATGTTACACTGAGAAGAATATAGCACTTCTGTGGTATTCCTTCAAGTACTCCAAAGACATGAATCTAATTATTAAGAGAAATAAGACAAATCCAAATTTGGGACATACTTTAAAATAACTATTTACTACTACTCTAAATTCCCAGGGTTAGTAAATACAAAGAAGGGTTGAAAAGCTGTTCCACATTAAAGAGGAAAAGTACATGAAAGCTAAATATGATATATAATCCTAGATTGGATCCTGGATTATGAATGAAATACCTAAGCAAAACATTACTGGGAAAATTGACAACATTTCTGTATGGACTGTAGATTATATAATGGTGTTGTATCAGTGTAAATTTTCCTAATTCTGACCACATACTATGCATATGTAACAGAATGCCTTTGCTCGTAGAAACTACACACTGAAGAATTTCAAGGAAAAGGGGCATGATCTTTACAACTCTCTCTCAAATATTTTTTAAAAAGTATGCGTGTATATAAAATTAGATCATATTGCTGAGTTTTACATATATAACACGTATTTTATACATATATTCACACACAATTCAAAACAAGCAATGGGTGAATCTGAATACAGGGTTTGCAGCTTCCCTATAGGCTTGAAGTTATATCAAAATAAAAAGTTGCAAAGTATTTGATATATATATATATGCATAAAAACTATGCAGTAATATTCATTACATAATGCCTAACCATAGCACTGTGCTATGTACAAGCATGTAGGGCTTAACAGGCTTTTATTTCTAGATAAATACATCAGTTAGTTTCAAAATTAAAGACAATGGAATGATGACAGTTGCAATATTTCATTTCCATTTTTTGTCATTCACAAGTAAAATATATAATTAATTTAAAAATATGTTCTATTGGCAATCCATACATCAAATATTGGTAAAGCTTTAATTCAACAAAAGTGACTCCAGTAATACAGAACATGGTTTTTTGGCTTACCCTTGTTCACTTCAGTATTAAAGGTGTGCCTTTTATTCAATTCATTATTAAGGACATCCATGACACATTGATTACATTTTCAAATAGGTAAAAATATTCAATCCACTAATCTTTTACTATATATCTGGCAGGCACCATGAGTCAAATTTAACCAAATTAATTTAGGAAGGTCAAATTAAACAAAAAGAGAAGTATGCACACAAGGTTAAAATTATTGTTACTTATATAAATATATCATGGGAATTTTTATTGAATTAAGTTTAAAGTATCTTAAAAGAGTTGCCTTCTATTGATTTCATTCTTTCAGGGCTTAGATCTGGTAGCAGAATATTTGAGACATCACATTCATCAAGGTCCCACTTCTTGTTGACATACTTTCTTTCAAGTTTGGACTGCAACTTTTTTTTGGTCCAAAATATTTCACTGGGTTTTATGAGTTAGCATTCATCATTCTCATCTCTGAGTACCTGCAAAGTCCCCATACATATGAGCCCCCACAGGAGCTAAGGAGAAACCCGAATATTATATTTGAGTGAATGTACTTGTTTGTGTATACCTCCTTTACTGGACTATAAGCCTAAGGACAGAGAAAGCATATATTTTTCACTGCTTATCTATTGCGGTCTCTGGCATAAATGTCAAGTAAGTTAAGGTATGTATGCGTCCTAGTATAATGTCTGTATGCTAGCAGGCCTATCATGAATGCGCTAGTCAGTAGACACCAAGAATGTCTGGCTCAGTCTGGTAGCCTAGCATAGTGGTTAAGAACACGAGGTTGGCAATCAAACGTACCAGAAATTGAATGCTAGCTCTGCCACTTACCAGATAGAGGACTATACCTGGTTACTAAATCTTTATCTGTGTCCATTTGCTCATTTATAAAATTGGAATCATAAAAAAACATGTTCTTAGAATTGTGTGGGAAGTAAATATGTTAGTAGATACAGTGGGTTTAGAATCTTACCTGGCACATAATGAGTGCTATATGAGCATTGCTATTACTATATCAATACATCAATAGGTAGGCAGGTGTTCTGCAGATAAGGGTTGAGTTATCATCTGGAACCATACTATATGAGCAACTACTGAATACAGTGTAATGCCTATTCTAAACTAAGCCAACAGACCATGTGAATCCTGGTTCTACTACTTGCTAGCCAGGTGGTTTCACACAAGTCTCTTAACTTCTGTGAGTCTCATACCTACATTTGTAAGGCATAATAATAAGAGTGAGATAAGAGTGAGATAAAGAGGAGGAAGAAGAAGAGGAGAAAGGAAGAGGAGAGAGAAAGTCTGCCCACAATTTCAGTGATGAGAGAAAAGAAAGAAGATAATGGGATCAGAAGATGAGCCAATAAGAAGACAAAGAGGTTTAGAAGAAAATGAAAGAAAGTTAGTGAAAAATATGTTGGGGTAGTTAAAAGACAAGATGAGACCAGGAATATTAAGGGTTTCAGTGTGAAGTAGATGCTTTGCTGTCAAGTAAACCATTATTATGTACCACTATATTCTCAGAATCTCCACTCTTCAGCAAATCATTTGGGTTAAATGGAATCAAGGAATTGAGAAAAGTATTCTGTTCCTTGTCTTGATTAATGAGATTTGGTAAGAATGACTATATTCAGCAGCAAAAACCCAAAGGCATAAGTATCCTCTGAGAATACACATAACCTATAAAGTCTCAGAAATGTTGGTGGCTGATTTAGACTTCTATAGAACAAAGGATAGAGGCTGACATAAGCACATGAAAATCACAGACTCAGGTCACCTGATCTGTCTTCTGGACCACAGTGTCTTTAGCAGAAGATATGGTGCTATAAGAATTGCTTTAAAATACTGGAATCTATGACACAGGAAAGGGAGTAAATTTTTTCTTAGTGTCTCCAGAAAGTATAATGCAAAATAATTTTTACAAAGGTTACAAAGAGACCAACTTTGGTTCATTAGAATGAAGACTATCTTGATAATTAATTCTGTATAAAATTTTGGGGGGATTGGATACCATCTGTTCCTTAACTAACTTGTTTAAACAGAATAAAATGACCACTGGTTGGCATTTCCACAGAGTGGATTTAAGCCTGAGAGAGGCAGATGAAGTCGCTGATTTTTGAGACTTTCAAAACAAAACAAACAAAAAACACAGAAGAGAAAACAAAGAACGAAAGGAAGGAAAAAAATAGTAGCATTTAGTAGGAACTGGTTCTGATTTGAATTTAAATTTTAAGAGAATAAATTAAATCTTAATGGAAGGGGAAAGAGTGAAGAATCCTGGTATCAGAAAAGTCTGAAAATAATGGGCACTGGAGAGAAATGGTGCAGAGGGGAGACATTTAACATCTGAAGCAGGGAGATACTTATAGCCTAACAATGTTGTTAGGACTGACTTCCGGGAATGAATATGAGGCTGGAAGCTAACAAAGCAAAAAGGTTCAGCAGAAACATGTGAAGGTAAAGTAGTAACTCTATTATATGTGGCCAACTCAACCATTTTTACACATTTGGAAGATAAGCAAAATTTTATGTACTCACTCTCACTCAACAATTACTTGTTGGACACCAACTAAGGTTTGGGGTTTGTAATTGATATGGAGAATTAAACATGAACAGACATTAACAGTTTTCTAAAAATAACCAATTAAGCACACAGACATTCTGCTCTTCAGTAATAATAAACATATTTGGCCTTTTACTAAAGATGTTTCAGAAAGAAGTACTTCCGATTTTCCCTATTTTCTTACAACTTCACTATTGTTTAGCATCCTCCTTAAGTCCTCTTTTGGAGAAGTTAGAATATAATAAAATATATTTAAAATCCTACTATTTATTTCCATATTTTGAAACTCTAAAGTTAAATGGTTTCCATACCTTTTCAAGAGACCTTAGTCCATAAAACTACTATTATGCCAGTGTCTTCTTCCTATTTCATTCTTTCCTCCCACTTTCTGTTTCAGAAAATAACCATAAACAACTTCTTTGATCTTTTCAGATTTCCACATTCTCTTTCTATCTTCAGAGTGAATAGCTTATTCAGACACTCCATATTCTGTTCCTATTACTTCCTAGACTAGTGAAGATTTTAATCTTTCAAGCTTCAAATTATAGATCACTTTCTTAAGGAGGATTTTTATGACCCCTGGACTACTCCTTTTCCTAAAGTTCCAAGTATGCCTAACACCCATTGCATGTTTCACTGCAACTATCTGTTAGCTTGCCTTCAGTACTAGGGCATCAGTGAAATCAAGGCAGATAGTACCACTTTATTTATGTTCAGTTACTCTGTCCTCATTACCACTGGATATCACATATGGGAGAAAATGACTAAATGAATAGATAGATGGGCAGATAAAAAGATAAACTAATTATTATAAAGCTACCAGGTACCAAAAATATTCTAGATTATGTGGAGGTATTCTAGATTATGTTTAGAAATGAGTGGGATATTGCCCCTTTAAGATGCTAAAGATTTAGAACAAGAGATACACATGTAAATGACTAAAACTAAGGCAGGGGAATGAGATACATGCTATTTCAAACAATATAAACAAAGTACTGCTGGGTAGTGCGAAGGACGGAGTGAATCCAGCTGGAAGCATCACATCGGCATCACAGAGAGGATGGGTTTGACTTCAGTCTCGAAAAAAGAGTAGAAAATTGATAGAGATGAAAGCAAGGAAAATACTGCTCCAAGCTGCAGAGGCTTGGTCAAAGATGACATCATCAGGTGTGTAGTCCAGGCTTTGTTGGAGTGGAGCCCAATAAATGATTTAATAGGAAAAATGAGAGTGTGGGATATAACATGCATGGTTAAAGCAACTAGACTAAATAGTTATTATAAAATCTGTAGGAAAAAGGGATATATAAAACATTTTTGAGAAAATGAATAATCATTTTTTTTAAAGGATACGAAACAGCAATGATATGAAGAGTTCCTCATAGAGACTGAAAGCATCCAAGTGAAATAGGAGGCTATTTATTTATTTATTTATTTTTAATATTTTAATTTATTTCTAGGGGAGAGAGAGAGAGAGAGAGACAGCGTGAGCAGGGGAGGGTCAGAGAGAGAGGGAGTCACAGACTGAAACAGGCTCCCGGCTCTGAGCTGGCAGTCAGCACAGAGCCCGACGCGGGGCTCGAACCCACGAACCGCGAGATCATGACCTAAGCGAAAGTCGGACGCTTAACCGACTAAGCCACCCAGGCGCCCCAATAGGAGGCTGTTTAAATAACCATGCCAAGGGGTGATGATAAATGTAATACCATGTCAAAAGAATCTACTAATATAAACTTTATATCTCCTATTTTATTTGAATGACCATCCTCAATGTATTTGTAATACATACATCTACTTACATGTAAGACTGACAACGCTATAGAAAAAGCACCAAATAAAATTTACTAAGATTTTTATCTGGGAATCAAATTTACAAAGAGACACATATTCAAACACAGATTAAGGCAAGTGAGCTCATTATAGGTATTTACCTGTTAAATAGAGCAATACTATGTTTATACATGTAGCTAGAATTTATACATAAGGAGTTTCTATTGTATCAACATTTGTCTTGAATAATAACTTGTCCTGAAAACAATAGCCCATAACCTGAAATGACATGTTACATTTGTAGCTTGAAAATTTTAGTGACATATATATTGATTTGGGAACTTATTTATTTAACTTTTGATTATGTGTATTTTCTAGGTTTACTAGGGGAAAAAAACTAAGGAGAATGTGATTGAAATGGCTGTATTTATTTTGAGGTCCTGGATGTGTTTATCTGTTTGTTTCATCCTGATTAAGCTGCAGCTTGTGTTAACCTTGGTGAATGCATATCTTTTTCCTGATTTAATTGCAATTGCCTGGAGCTTCAATCTACATGTAGTGCTGTGACAGTTTATAAAACAACAAAACAAATCAAAACCAAAGTCAGCCAGGGAGGAGGAGACAAGAGGAACGTGAGAAGTGGGAGGTTCTCATCTCACTGAATTTCATGGACTAAAAGTTTGTGCTCCCCCCAAATTCATGTATTGAAGCTCGAACTTCCATGGGATGATATTTGGAGGTAAACCTTTTGGGATATCATTCAGTTTAGATTCAGTCAGGAGGGTGTGACCCCCATAATAGTATACTGAGGAAAGGCCATGTGAGGACATGAGAACAGGAAGGCAGCCACTGCAAGCCAGAAAAACAAATACACTGTAACTTTGATTTTTGGCTTCCCAGCTCTAGAATTTCTAAGAATAAAATGTCTGTTGTTTAAGCCAATCAGTCTGTGGTATTTCATTTTAGCAGCCCAAACTAAGATGGTAGACATACTGTATATTTTGTTCACCCCTATTTCCCTTTGCAGAAGCTATCCTTGTCCTTTTTTATCTAAGCATTTTAGTTTTTATCTATGAACAAGGTAAGAATGTGATATTCAGCAGCAACAGATATTTCTAAGTGTTATCAACTATAAAATGGGAGAATGGTTTAATTTATATATAAATACTTAAAACAGTAAATATGTTTCTTTTTTTTAAAATTTTTTAAATGTTTTATTTACTTCTGAGAGAGAGAGAGAGAGAGAGAGGGAGAGTGCAGGGGAGGGTCAGAGAAAGAGACTGACACAGAATCTGAAACAGGCTCCAGGCTCTGAGCTAGCTGTCAGCACAGAGCCCAACGCAGGGCTCAAACCCATGACCCATGAGATCATGACCTGAGCTGAAGTTGGATGCGTAACCAACTGAGCCACTCAGATGCTCCAAATATGTTTTCCTTAGGCTCTGATGCTTAAAACATTGATTAACAGAATAATTATGTAGAGTTTTCCAGTTGTGTGTATGCACTCTTAAAATGGTGTCTTTGGTCTACACCTGTGTCCTGTGGAAACTGGTCCACAAGGATGGAAAGTGCAGGGGACATGTTTAACTGTGAGGAATTCTTACAGGAGGCTGGTAAAACAACATGATCAAGGTGATGAATAACCAGAAAATTGTGGGCAGAAGTGGAAATTGAGACAGAGGTATAAAGAGTAAACAATAAGCATCTAGGTTAGAAATCAGACGGTTTAGGTGGATCACAGATTGGATTCAACAGACTGTTCTCAAAGAATGGTCAAACAGGACTGTAAATTGAAAGGGAGGCTGGAATTTCCCACAAATTTGATGTTCTCCTAGCACACTGGGGTTCAACTCACGTTCTTGCATAAAAGGATCAGGGCAATTATATTTTTTCAAAGACTAATTTGGCAGTCCCAACATGACCCCCATTCTTTCCGAAATCTCCTCCTTCATGGTTTCTGTGATACAGCATTCACCTGGACTGCTGTCCCTTCCCTTCTACTGGCTAATCTCCTTCTCAGACGTGTCATATGGAAGTATCTCCTGAATCACCACGTCCAACTCTGTTCTTCTATTAGATCCTAAGAACAGAATAGGCAACTGCCGATCGAATAGTGCCTTCTAGATACACTGTTGACACCTCTCAATCAACGTGACAGTAACTGAGCTTCTTTTTCCCAAACCAACTCCCTTTCTTGATCCCTGAAGCTTCAGCACCTAAGACAGTATTCTCATTGTGACTTTTTGGCCCCTTCATCTTTCTTGCTCACCATATCCCTGGCCATCTTCAGGAGAAGTTAGTAAACAGAACTGAGATAAAGACAAGGATTATGTTCTGAAAAAAATTTAAAAACTTACAATGTTTTATGTTGTCATAGATGGCAAATTTCATATGTCTATGGAATTTCCTGTTAGTGTGGGATTTCAGTTTCTTTGTTTAGATATATTTGATTTAGTATATCTACCTGTCTGACAGATGCTCTCATGGATTTGCTTCTAAAGAATATTTTGTTGTGTTTGTTTCAGATTTTCTTTCCCCCTTGTGTGAATACCACATTATTATCTTGAAATGTTTGGATTCTAAGGCTGTGTTAATTTGTGTTCTCTCCTAATTTTCTGGCAACTTAATGATCTCACAAGAGGAAAAAAATCTAACATCTTCTTAGTCACAGGATTTTAACAAATTTAATCTTGCCTCTGTGGAAGTGAGATCTCTAACATCCTCAATCCCAGAGAACCGTGAGGCAAAATCTCTTGTCTCCTTCATTCAAACGTGCTTATCCTCAGGACTTGCTGCTCCAAAAGAAGTAAAAGAGGAGCTTTTATTTACTACCAACTTCACATCAATTATTTGCAAACAAATCAAAATGTTTTGTCTCAACTCTCTAATCTTAAAAATATTCCTGATGTGGGTTACTAACAGAGCTATTATTAGCTCATAAACAGTTGAGAAGGAAAATGAAGCACTAGCTCTAAACTTTTTCATGGAATTCTTGGACTACATTTGGCGCTGGTTAAGCCCTGTTGGTGGTGATTATTACCACTGTTGCTGCCATTATGGTTGGTATGCTTTAAGGAAAAGAGAGGCCCATTTCTTTTTCTTAAAGAATGACACTAAATGCAGAAACATTGATATCAGCAAGCAAAACTGATAAAGAGCAGTTGGACCATAATGTAGTATAAGATTTTATCATTATTATAAAACAAAGCCAGGGGTGTCTGGGTGGCTCATTTGGTTAAGCATCTGACTCTGGTTCATGTCATGATCTCATGGCTTGTGAGTTTGAGCCCTGCATCTGGCTCTGTGCTGACAGCTTGGAGTTCAGAGCCTGCTTCAGACTCTGTGTCTCCCTCTCTCTGCTCTTCTCCTGCTCATTCTCTCTCTCTCTCTGTCTCTCAAAAATGAATAAATGTTAAAAAATTTTAAAACAAAGATAGGAGTTCATAAGACACTGGCATATGCGACCACGTAGCACAAGCATAATCTGCTTTTGCATCTATAATACTCACTGACAAGACTTCTTTTATCATGGTCTAATTATTGATAAAATAAGATCTTCGTCATTTAGAGAATAAATGCAAATTTATTTTAACTCCACTTAGTTGAAGACGACAATGTAGCTTCATAGCATGTGGAAAGGTTTCTATTTAAAATTATTATATTAAGATTTAAAAATGCAATTCACTGTAACAGTTTAGAAAACTGAGGAGAAAAATCCCTAGATAAACATTCATGCCCTAAGAGAATGGCACCTTGGAAAAGAGGAAAACAACTCTTAAGTTGGCAGCCTGTTTTTCCACTTGCTTTGCATGACTGCTTGGTATGCGGGTACCAGGTCACAGGTGGAAGACGTTGAGGACCATTATACAACGTAAATGTTTATAATATATCATAATTACTAGCACACCTGTGATAAATAACTTTGTGAGGTTGTGCAGCAAAGATGCTGAAAAATGCTCAGTAGAGAAAGCAAGAAATAACACACTCTCTCTAGTTTTTACCGTACCATTGGATGGGATCCAATTTACATGTTTCATTAGTTGGAACAGACACTTGCAAAGTTGTGAAGCAGAAGTTCATCTCTAAAGTGATCCATTTCTTCCCAGATATCTCCCCAGCTCTCAATATATTAGGCACCTGAGATCCTCAGAGACCATATTTTCTTTTATCACCTTGTCTTTTAGTCCAAGAAACACTTTGTACTCAGGTTTCATTTCAGAAACAAATCAATTAATGGGGCGCCTGGGTGGCTCAGTCATTTGAGTGTCTGACTTCGGCTCAGGTCATGATCTGTTCGTGGGTTTGAGCCCCGCATCAGGCTCTGTGCTGACAGCTCAGAGCCTGGAGCCTGTTTCAGATTCTGTATCTCCCTCTCTCTCTGACCCTCCCCTGTTCATGCTGCCTCTCTCTCTCTCTCTCAGAAATACATAAAACATTTTAAAAATTTTAAAAAAAAGAAATCAATCAAGTATTTCCTTGAGAAGTCAAAGAACTACTATTAGCAAGTCAAAACTAACAATTAATTATTGTAAAATCTATGTCAATGATTTTGGCAAAGTCTCCCAATATGAAACTGACATATTTACTGTAACTTATTACTATATCACCAATTAGTTCACTTGCTTCCTGAGTTATATGTTTTGCATGCAGTTTAATTTAGTGGTACCCTAGAAAGTAACCTGGTCCAAGATGAAACGTTCCAACAAATCTAGGCTTGTCCCCAGTCATACACTTGGGAAAGATTTCCATAGACCAATGTCACCTGAGGCAAAGAATACCTGCTTTAACCCATTCTTACTATGTAAGATCATTAGAAAACTTCATATTTGAACAGCCTTACTGTATTCTTGCTTCCACTACTAACTTCATAGCATTTATGTTACTGAAATGTTTTTTAATCACATACAAGTGGGTAGAATTTAGTTCTCTGAAGTGGCAGCTGTACTAAAGAATATTTTTGAAGGACTGTTTTCATTATAAACTGTAATATTCCCCTGGGTACCACTGAATATTGGAGAGCTCAGAACACAACGGCATGCTTCTGAATACATGTTTTTTGTTTTTTGTTTACTTTTTTATTCTTCCCTTAGTGGACACTGAAAAGGCTCATGATTGCTAGGTTGGTTAAAGAAGAGTCATAACCCAGTTTATAGGCCTGCCATTTACAGGTGTGTGGGACTTGAAGCTAAACATCGTGGTAGTACTGCTACTCTTATTTTTGTCATTTCATTCTAATTTTCCATTTGTTCCAATTTCTTCATCCATTTGTTTTAGATTTTTTTTAATCTTATGTGATTATATGTATCAAGAGACATATACCTCATATGAGTACTTTCAATCTATTAAAAAAGAAAAAGACAATGACCTAAGACTTTGCTTTGGCTTAATCTATCCCTTTGAATCAAACATGCTGAATGATAAAAGTTAGCCCCAAATCATCACACTTTCCATCCTCTGGAGAAATAAGATCGATGACACAAACAAAGAAACTATATCTCAGTGGTAGAAAATCTCAGAAATAGATGCTGTGAATATCTCAGCCAAATTTCATCACATCTAATTTCTTCCCCCTAGCATTTGAGTTAAAGTTTGAAATGGAACTCACTTTTGGGTCAGAGGTGCTCACACAAAGAAGTGGCAAATGCTGCACAGCCCAGCGAGGCTGGATGTTGATACAGTTTTAAGGGGGAGAAGAAAATCTTTACCCCATGAACTTGGTGAGGAGGAAACACAGCCTGAGGCTGTATCAACAGGGAATTAATGAGCCACAGGACATAAAGTCTAATAGAGAGCAAAGCATATTAATGAGCTCAAGGCTTATGTTCACCCTCAACCAATTAGTCTGAGAAGATCTACCTCTTGTTCTTGTCTCTGATTCTTCTTCAATGAATCTTTTGCACGGCTGCTGGAGGATCACAGCATTCCACATTTCAGCCCCTTGTTGCTTAGAGAATGAAGTCCAGATTGCTGAGATATTCAAGGCTACCCATAATAGGCCCAAAGTGACTTTCCTAGTCATCAGACACCTTCTCACATTGCTCTCTAGCCACAGATTTTGCCATGTTGTTGTCTGAGTAAATCATTTGATTATTTTGTACAGATTGGTCTTTCATCCGAGAATACCCTTTCCATATTTTGCTCTGCCTGTTCAAATTCCATTCATTCTTTAAAACACAGTTCAAATGTAAAATCTATGAGGCTTACTTCTGTATTTTAGTCTGGGTCTTCATATATACAACCTAAACTTCGTAGACAATAACTCAGTTTTTGGGTGCCAGGCACTTTTACTGATAAAGAGATTAGGCTAAAAAATTAAATGGGGATAACATTAGTGTTTGGTTCAAAGGATCGTTTGGAGAATTTAAGACAACATGTATGTTAAATCCTTAGTACTTGATAAATATCATTATTTGTTAAAATTCTCGCTAGTTACTATGCGACAATCTGTGAACTGTAAATGTGGACTCTCACTCTGAGAGTCATCTTGTACAGGTGAACATACTTGTGCTGAAACTACTATGCTGCTCCAGGAATACAAACTCTGTGTTTTCAAGTTGGTTTATTTTCTGTCTTGGTCTCTCAAAGACTAGCACTTAACAAATGAACATACTGGAGCTCTTTTATACTGAGTTTCAGAGACAATTGTGAGACCCATCCAAGTCTGAAGATGGAGATACAGATGGTCATGGAATAAAGAAGAATTAAATAATGAAAAACTTGCAGTGCTTTACCAAGCCACAGGGAAAGGCTAGCACAAGATGGAATTTATCAGATTTGTTTGGAGTTTTGACTTTGCCATATGGGTTCAGACAAAACTGAAATCCAAAACAGAATTTTAAATCATTCAAAGCTGTGAATGGAAATTGCCAAGTTTTACAATCTCAACTATGAGGTGGTAAGACCATGGTAAGGAAGAGAGGTGCCCTACATGAAGAAAATGATCTCAGTCTCTTCAACTCCCATCTACTGGGTGCTTACTGTTTATGAGACATTCAAAAGATGATGGGAAAAGACAAAGGTGAAGGAAACACAGAAGAAAGCCCTTTCTTCTTCAGCTGTATCAAAAATTAAAGTGTGGTGGGAAGAGCTTTGCTCACAGAACGAGGACATGAATGTGGCTCTATTATCCAATTGTGTGATATCATGAGATAAATGATGTTGTAATTAGCCACACCTCACAATCACACAGAAGATAAATGTCCTAATTAATGCTGAAGTAAGTTCATGAAATAACTGTCTGTATGGTATCTTACCAGCAACTACTCCCACATTCCTGTATTGTTCTTTAGAAAACAAAATTAGAGTCTTATATCTACAAGCCTCAGAGTTCTAATATTAAACAAAAAAAAAGTAGCCAAATTAGTACAGTTGGTGTATATATTTACGCTTTTGAGGTGGGCTAAATAGTGAGCATCATATAACACACCTAGTTCTGCCCCCATCTGAGAATACCTTCATTTTCCCTCATTCCTGAAAGAAACTTGGCCTTATGACAGGATTTTAGGTTGACAATTTCTTTTCTTGTTTACAAAAATGCTGTGTTAGTTCTTTTTTGGCACATTATCTCTCATGAGAAAAAGCACTGTGATTTGAATTACTTTTCCCTTATAGATAAGGCATTATTTCTCTTTGTCCACTTTCAAGATTTGCTTGCCTTTATTTCTCAGAAGTTTGATTATCATATATCTTGGGATGGATTGTTTTGGATTTATCCTGCCTGGGTTTCTCTCAGGCAGATTCTTGAATCTATGGGTTTATGACTTTTGACACATTTTAGATACTTTTCAGCCATTATTTTTCTTCAAATACTTTTTCAGCCCCACCTTCCTTATCATCTTCTGCTAGGATTCCAGTGACATGATTCGAGCCTTTATTACATCCTCTCAGGTCTCTGAGACTCTTACTGGTATGTATGTATGTATGTATGTATGTATGTATGTACACTGTCTTTCTGTGTTTCTGATTTGTGTAATTTCTATTGTTCTATTGTCAAGTTCAATGATTTGTGTCCTTGGTCTCCTCCATTTGGTTACTGAGTCAATTCATTAAGTATTTTATCTCCGTTCCTATATTTTTTTTATTTTTATAAATTTTCACTTGGTTTTTCTTTATATCTTCTATTTCTTTACCAAGAATGTTTATTTCTTACTGTGACTTTCTAATTTTAAGAGTATTCATTACTCATTGAAGCATTTTTATTACAGACACTTTAAAATATGTGTCAAATAATTTTAACATTTTGTCATCTCGTTGGTGTCTATTGATTGCCGTTTTTATTCAGTTTGAGATCTTTCTGGTTCTTGGTAATACGAGTGATTTTTTATTGAAACCTGGAAATTGGGGTTATTATGTTATGAAACTCTGGATCATAATTGAATTTCTGGTTCAACAGGCTTATTCTCACATTACTCGGGAAATGAAAGGAGTGACAGTGTCTCATTACAAGCAGGTAGATACAGACAGCTAGGTTCCCCACTCTGCCTCCACTGACACCCAAGAAAGGAGCTCTGCTTTATAGCTGATGTAAATGGGCTCTCCAGCTCCTCACCAGGCCTCCATTGATACTTCTTTGCCTCAGTAGGGTAAATGTTCCTTGTTACCTTTCCCTATGTGACTTTCATTCATACCAAGGTTGGGGAAGTGGCCTTGTTATTGCTGGGCAGTGGTGAAATTCCCTAACTATGTCATAGGTCTCCTGTGACACCACCCCAGGATGGAGAGTGGGAGGAAAAGCACCCTATTACTGTAGAATTGGGATTAAGTCCAGGCTTCCCATGTGGTCTCATTGAGGGGAAGGAGGACTGGTTTCCTTATTCATGGCAGGAACGAACGACCTATTTCCAGACTTGGCCTTCTCTAACGCCACCCCAATCAGCCTTACTAAAGCCAGGTAAGGGTTACTAGGCTCTCCATCTGGCCTAAATAGAATACACAGGAGTAGAGTAACATCTTTTTCTGAGATTTCTGGATGAAATAAAATGATTGTAGTCTAATTTTTTTTTCCATCTTCTTGGGCCCACCCTCCCTTTGTCTCTTAACTAGAGAGAACAGGCTTTTGTTGGAACCTTTTTTCTCTCTGTTGGCATTTCTAGGTTGTTACCTTTTTCAGCTTCAAGTCTGGGAAACATGAGGTAAAAAGAAAACCTAAGGAACTCACCACTGTCATTACTTGGGTCTCAAAGTTCTGAGTCAGCCTGCATTTTTGTTTCCAACTTCCAAAGTCTTATTATATGTGTTCTATGTACAATATTTAGGAATTTTAGCAAAAGAACTTGGAAAAAGGACATATACTCCATATACCCCAAGGTGGAAATATTCCCATTTTATTTTACATGTCTCTGCTCGGAATTGCTTTTCTAATTTTTCTAATTCTGCTATGCTCAGAAAAACTTCAAAAATAGTCATATATCTTTTAACCAAACATTCCTTGGCTTGGATTATGATTTTAAGTTTTCTTAGTTTCCAAACACATAAAATGAGGGTAAAAGCATATACCTGGCAGGATCCTAGTGAAAATTAAATAAAATTATGTATGAAGCATTTGACAATGTGCGTCACACATAATCACTCAAAAACAATAGCTGTTATTGTTTATATTGCTAGTAGGCACAAAATCTTTTGTTTCAATTAAAAGCTATGTGATCTTAAACTGTATATATGTATAGTATATAGTATATATATAATACATATAATATATACTATTAATAGTATATACATTACATATATCTTATATAGTATGTATATTATATATGTATACAGTATATATAGTGAATATGCCATATATTATATGGCAAAAAGCTATCATCTATACCACACAACTTTCCTTATTTTAGGAGAGAAATCCATGATATTTATACTTGGCAACCTGGAGTCAGAGTTGGGGAGAGGAATTATCTTCAGAATGTTGGAAACAAATGTTAATTACACATTTTAGAGTCCACTGAAAGTTCCAGCCCAGGATTAGAGTGAAGCAAGACAGCTCATGCATTTAGTCTTTTGATAAATGACTTCACCCTTAGAGGACTCCACTACAGTACTGAAAGTGCATTATATTATGACAAAAAGGGAAATGTCAAAACTGTTTCCCAGATTTGAAGAGAAAATTTGCCACATCATATGTCTTGATTGGCCTTTTTATTGAATCTCTGAATATTGATGAGTCTTGAGCTATAGTCTTGTGATACTGAACTGTTTCTTTCCAAGGCTTAGGGGATGTTCTAAGGACATAATCTTGACTATATCTGAAACCTTAGGTTTCACCTTTCTATGTTGAAAAGTCTCATGTCCTGATCCAGTGCAATCTACCAAGCTGAGAAGCCAATATTGAAAAGCACAGACCTCAGGAAGGACCCTAGGCTGGAGGTTGTCTAGCACTATATGCTACTGCTCAAAACCAGCCCAGGAGCAGGATTAAAGGATGTACCTACTTGTGAATCACAGTTCTGAATTGATCCTATTATAAAATCTCAATTAATTCAAGCGTTTGTGAACATGGATGAGATTTTGTTTACCTGGAAGTGAACAGAAAACCCCTTTACTTACTACATCAATCTCTTGGAAAGTCTAGGTGACAGAATTCTATATTTCTCTGAGAAATGAGGACAAAAAGCTACAGTGAAATTCTCATCATACATGTCTCTGCAAAAATGAGAAGCTTTCCAAGATAATTTTCTACCAGGACAGGTATCTGCCATCTCCTTTGTATTTTTCTGTCCACTATCTCTTTCATCCTCAAAACTTCACTTTGAAGTCAGGTTTGTGACCTCCATTTTACAGATGAGACTTGTTGAGGTTTTGACACTTACTAGAACCTCTCTGTTTCTAAGTCTCAAGTGTTTTCTACTACATATTCAATGTCTTCCTGGGCTGTTCATCCTCAGTTTACTTTCTGGCTCAAATGTTCCATCAGCCAAATGGATAATGCTTTCAAAGAGATTTTGAAAGAAGCACAGTGCATCCCTGTGGCCAGCACAATAAACAGCAGGAATTAAACAGATTTCAAGGAAAAGAAAACATTTGGCAGCGTTCATAGTGACTGCCTTACGAATGTTTGAAATATGTTGTTTTTAACCTAAGATCCTAGAGACTAATACAGAAAGCAACTTCCCTTTTTAGAGGATTAGTTGTTTTTTTTTTTTTCTGTTTGTTTTGTGTGTGTGTGTGTGTGTGTGTGTGTGTGTGTGTGTGTGGTGGGGTGTTTTTTTTTTTTTGGCTTTAAAAAACTCTTTCTGTTATATTGTTTGGGTGAGTATATGTTTATATTCTACAGTTAGATTTTTTCAAAAGCATTTCCTATGTGACAAAACACAGTACAAAATCTTTTATATGCACATTCATTTAAACCTCACAAAGACTCAATGAGATCAGTGCTATTAATTACCACCACTCTTCATTCTATAAATGAGAAATCAAATTTCAGAGATGCCAATAATATGACTGGTAAGTTATGGAGCCACGATTCTAGCCCAAGACTTTAGGACACCAAGCCTGGACAACTGATCACTCTCCACATTCCTGTCACCAATTTTCTTCCTCTCTTCTTAATGGGAAAGATGGAGACAACATGGTTATTTGAAATTCTAATAAATCATATGCTCAAATATTTGAGATAAGTGATGATTAATGGCATCTCTCAAGCCTTGACTCTTATGTAGACATTGACTAGCTAAACCCATATGTATACTCCTTCATGCCCTTAAAGTACCTCAAAGTCCTTTTTAAACTTACCCTTCTCTTTTTTCCTCTTACTTGTGTATAAGATCTCAGAAGATTCTTCTCCCCTTAAATCCTTGGGGAGGAGTGCCTGCTTGGCTCGGTCAGTTAAGCATTCTACTTCACCTCAGGTCATGATCTCATGGTTCATGAGTTTGAGCCCCATATTGGGCTCTCTGCTGTCAGTGCAGAGCCCACTTTGGATCCTCTGTCCCTCTTTCTCTCTGCTCTTCCCCCACTCGCACTCTCTTGAAAACAAACATTAAAAAAAAAAAAATCCTTGAACTCACTGAAATTCAGTAACTTCCTATTAATAGACTGTTTAATATTCGGGTAGCTCATCAAAAAGATGTGGCCACTCACTGACCCATGAGACTGGACTCAGGCACTTGGAGTCTCCTCCCTCTCTCCCCTGTCTTAGGAATGTGAATTCCACTTGCTGTTCCCATTCCCAGAGGCTGTTCCAAGACAGGCTGTCCACTGTCTCAGAGCCTTGAGACAGTGATGTGGCCTTAAACTTTCAAGATCTGATGGGTGCCAGGATCCATCTGTCTTGCTGCTGCCCAAACAAGCCTAGTATGTAAGTTCTCTTTGCTTATTAAAACTTCCATCTTCCAACCTAGCGTGGCCACCACTTTTTTTGGTCTCTCCCTGCCTTCCACATACAGGGGCCATTTCAGATGTCACCTGAGAAGTTCCTCAGAGGATTGGGAATCAACATTTGAAAATATCTTCCATCACTGTTCCACTGGATATTTTAACTGTTTGCCAAAACAAATAAAATTCCATCCTTTTTCAGAGAAAGAAATTGAAAGACAAAACAACTATCCTATGAACACATCTCAAGCAAAACAGTGGAGAGGTTGTGTTGACTTCACCTTAAAATGCATTTAAAAACATTTTTTTAAGTTTATTTATTTATCTTGAGAGAGATAGAGACAGTGCAAGTTGGGGAGGGGCAGAGAGACAGAGGGAGGGACAGAATTGCAAGCAGGCTCCACACTGCCAATGCAGAGCTGACATAGGGATCAAACTCATGAAACTGGGAGATCATGACCTGAGCCGAAACCAAGAATAAGGACTGTGACTGAGCAACCCTGGCACCCCATACCATGCATTTTTAAAAAGTGTTTATTTGAGAGAGAGAGAGAGAGAGAGAGAGAATGCATGCTTGTGTGCAGGTGAGGGGAGGGGCAGAGAGAGAATCCCCACCAGGAGACTGCTGTCAGAGCAGAGCCCTGACATCAGGCTTGATCTCAGGAAGTGTGAGATCATGACATGACCTGAGCCAAAATCAAGAGTTGGCCACTTAACCCACTGAACCAACCTGTTACCCCACCTTAACGTGCATTTATAAAGAGTTCAGGTGAGGCTGGGACTACAAAATCTGGGTTGCCATCACTCTAAACCTGTCCCTCAGACCCCAGCATCAGCACTGCTTAAGAGCTTGTTAGATATTCAGGATCCCAGACCCTATCCTAGACCTACTAAATCAGAATCTGCACTAAATTAACAGTCCCTCAGGGGACCTCTCTGCACATCATAGTTTGGGAATAACATTTCTAGGCAGCTCTAACTACCTTATGTGATTTTCACTATTTAGTCTATCTCAAAAATATAAATAGATCCACAAAATGTACTAGTTTGCTTTTTTTTTTCTTTTCACATTAGAACTCTGAGGTTCACAGACTCAAGACTCTAATTTTTGTTTTCTAAAGAACAATGTGGGGGTTGCTGTTAGGATGCCAGGTCACAGATCATTATGAACTTACTTCAGCATTAGTTATGACATTTATCTTCCATGTGATTGTGAGGCTCATTACAACATTATTTATCCATGTTGATAAAGAAGAATTTCATGACTAAACACTATTTGACTTTGAAGATATTCGGTAAGTATGCATATATTTCTACTTCATGTAGGGGCAAAAAGCAGGCTGCCCTAAAATGGTCCAGTTTGGCATGAATATTTTGAGTTAAAAATAATCCAAATCCAGCAAATTAAGAAAAAGCTCTTTATCACCCCTTGACTGCCTGCTTGTACCAGAAAAGAGCTATTAGCAGAGAGTTCTTTTTACCTATGCATCTTAATTGCACAACAGGACAACCTTTGTTTTCCAAACATCTCTTTCCTTCCTGCTAATGGGTCTTTCTCCCCTTTGTTACTCAAACCTCCGTCCCTCTCCTTAGCTCATATAAGCATTATGTTGACTGTCTTTTGAATTCCATGTCTGTATGGATTACCCATATGTACACTCTTAATTTGATTAAACTATTAATCTGTCTCATGTCAATTTGATACCTAGTCTAGCTAGAAGGACCTTGAAGGGTAGAGAAAATTCTTCCCAATATTCACAAATCAACCAAGGGTATTTCCTTTAAGAACAGGGTAAAAGGCAAGGTAGGACAAGTGTTATAGACTTGGGGAAGAAAGAATAGTTTAAAGAGTAAAAATTTCAACTACTTGACCAATGGCTCGGATAAAGCTGAGTACAGTAAATTAAACTGGAGGCATAGAATTCAAAAAAATCAAAGCATTTAGAAATCTTGAAGCAGGAAAGAAGCTAAATAGGCATTTTCTTTAAGACCCTCAAATAAACAAAGTAACCCAGAGTGATCAAGTGCTTTGCCTGAAGATATACAGTCCATAAATAGTAAAATTGTCTCAATTTTCCAGGCCACCAGTTCTGCTGTTATAAGAACTATCCAGTTCTCTCAGCTGCCAATTGTATTACAGTATAAGTGCTAGCAAATGAAATAGCAAATGAATAACTGTACCAATTCAGCTCAACACAAAGTATCACTTTTTTTTTTCTCTCCTTCATTGCCTTCTTTTTGCCCCAACTTGTCATTTTATTCATCAGGTTTTCATTACATGTTTTGACTGCCCTTGTTTCTTCCTGGATATCCCTTCCATTTAGTTCTAAAGAAATATGTATAATAGTTTTGGCTGAAGTAACTATTTCAGTCAAGAAGGCAGGCACAGTTAAAGCCATCTCAGCCCCTTCAACTAACCTAGTAATCTTTAAACCTTAGCAAACGTCCTTAGCCAGCATGATTGATTAACTAATCTTTCTTTGTGTATCTATAGATGGTGCATTCTTTTCTAGAAAGAACAGAGCACTCCTGCAGTCATGAAACAGGTATCAGACCCCCGTGTTCAACTTGTAACCTCTAAGTATTGAGTTAATATCTGTAGTTGGCACCATTGAGTCTGCATGTAGTCAAGAAATGTTACAGGCCACTGCACCCCCTTTATTGATTAATTAACTATCGCAATCCCTTTAAAAAAAATCCCTGGGGCAGGCAGAAACCTCCAAGTTGGCCTTTGGACAAGTGTCTGCCTTCTCCTCAGATGACCAGCCTCCTGAATGAAGCTCATATTCCTTTTTAATCAACACTCATTTTCTTGAGTATTGGCCTTTTGAGAAACTGGTAGCCAAACTTAGGTTTCAGTAACACTAGTAACTCCTTTCAGTAAACAATATTATTAACAAATTCATTTGATCCTGCCATGTTCAGTGCTGGTTATGGGTTAGTTACTGTGCAATATGTTTTCTATGTTTTCCCATTCAACCCTTCAATCCCATTACTATAGATAAGGAAAGTGAAGGTCACAAAAGTTAATCATTAAATGGTCTTTGTTAAAGAGTGGGTTCAGAATACAAACCCCAGGGGTGCCTGGGTGGCTCAGTCAGTTAAGCATCTGACTTCGGCTCAGGTCATGATCTCACAGTTCGTGGGTTCGAGCCCCGTGTCGGGCTCTGTGCTGACAGCTAGTTCAGAGCCTGAAGCCTGTTTTGGATTCTGTGTCTCTCTCTCTCTCTGACCCTCCCCTGCTCATGCTCTTTCTCTCTCTCTCTCTCTCTTAGAAATAAATAAAAACATTAAAAGAATTTTAAAAAAAGAATACAAACCCCAGTCTTGATGCACCCATAAGAACACGCCATTGTAATGCTGAATGACTTATGACTTCCCATTTAAAAAGTATGCTTATGCAAGCTATCTCTTTTCTAAGTCTCTGCAGGTTATGAATTTATAAATAGACAAGAGAAACCATGACAGTAGATGAAGCTGTCTCCACTTTCTATGACCATTTCCATCCTATTAGAATTTTAAATATATTAATTACTAATTAGACAAATCTAGATGGTAATCACAAAATTTAATTTACCCAATATCATTTATTGGAAGGAGATATTTGTTACTTGGAAATGATAATTAACTCATCAGAAATGTTTTGGAATAGGAGGGGAAAAAAATGAAAGGAAGTACTTAGGAATTATGCTAAAAAAAAGAAGGTAATATTCTCATGGTTACTGAATATATTGATGCAAGGCAAAGAAGCCTCTCAATAGGTATCATGTTTGTGGCTCTAAAGGAAGAATTATAAAGAGATACAATACTGGAAAGATCTTTGGATATTTTAACACCTTAATGTAAGTTTAATGGTCTGTGAATGTTTATTTTCTAATGCCTAATCAGAATTACAAATTGATTTTCAAAGTTCTTTTTTTCCCTACTGTTCTTGTTTTTGCTGTCTTCTATGGAAGAAATAAACTACATCTGTAGTCTGTCTTTTTATCTCATCTCCCTGTCTCTACAACATACAAACACCACAGTTAGACAAAAAATAATAAATTTCATCACCAGTGTTATAGACCAAAGAAATGGTAGCTTTTGTTTTCAATGTTTATTGAAAGCTATGGTGTCAGAAATTTAGATATTAACAAGAATACTGATTCTATCAGGAAAGTTGTCTTTTCAGTTACCATCAACCTTTATAAAAGCACGTAGGTAGGACTAAACAAACGGCATCTTTTTGTAAGAGTTCTAAGTATGACTGGATGGAGCGTAAAAAGCTCAAATATTTCATGGCCTTGATTTTCTTAATTCCTTGGAAAATACTCTACAGAATATAGAATATATTCTACAGAATATAGAACTGTAGAATATAGAAGTTTTTAATTGAAAAAATAAAAGTCATCCTTAAAAATGAAAATTTTAAAAATATGGAAAATGAATAAGCAATGTGTAGGTAAATCCCTAGGTACAAAAGAAGTTAAAAAAAAAAATCCTGCTTTGTTATCCAAAGATGTCTCTGTTCCAAGTTGTAATGGTAGTGTAGTCCATGCCTTTCTAACACTATAGGACTCCTCTCCAAAAACACTGCATTTTCTCAGCAATGGTGTTCAAAGAGCTCTTTAAATAGTGGCTTTTTCATTATAAATTTTGCATGTAAACACTTTGCATGTTCTGATTTAATGAGGCCATTCAATGCTTTCTTAATACTACTGAAACTTTCTCCCCCAGGACTCATTTGATTGCTCAGAAATATCTTTGATTCATTTGCATTTACTAATTCAGGGAACCATGAGGATATTTTCTAAACCCTACTAAATTCCTGATAGTAAGCCCTGGGGATACAGCAATAAACAAGACAAATGTGGTCCTTACCTTCACTGAGCTTGTAATCCACTGGCTAAAACAGATTTTTGAGGAAGTAATTACAAGAACAGTGAATTTAAGAAAGAAGTTCATGGCACAATGAAAATATAAATATTTTCTACAATATAAAATGAACATATATCAAAGTTTTTATATAATTTGTTAATTAAAGAGGGAGCCAGATATATATTGAAGTTGGTTCAAATGAGAGTTTAATTTACAGAGATTTATACTCTATCAAACAAAATTTATTTCATTATTATGAACAGGAGTAAATTACATGGCTCTGGATAGGAAGCATTTAGATTATATTACTTTCATTATTAGTTTTCTTCTATCCCAATGTAGTTGTAAATGGCTTAGTCAATCAAGACAAAGGCACCCCTGTGGAATCAGTCAATCCTTACAGGGGTGACCCAGTGATCTCTTTTGCCCACTTCCAGGTCTTTGATGGGTTTGCTCTGGTAGCTTAAAAGGGATAAACTTAGAAAGATGACTGGTAATAACTGGGATAAATGGATATTCACTATGTCCCTGTAATCTTCAACTAGAAAGCTTAATATCTGCATTGAAGAGAGTAGGACAATCTCAAAACAAGGGGTGAATGATTATATACAGTTTCAAACACAATTCTGTCAGCTTGCTTTGTTTCCAGGAAAGTTACTGACAAAAACCATGCTTTCTTCTGATCCAGTATACCGGCGATAACTTTAGGTCAATGATCTTTACTTACTAATATGCAGTTACTCACTTCTCTAAGTGACTATCGCTTTGAAGTGCAATTACTGTGTGATGGTTAGTTTTGTGTGTCAACTTGACTAGGCCACAGAGTACCCAGATATATGAACATTCTACGTTTCTGTGACAGCTTTTTTTGAAAATTAACATTAAAATCAATAGACTAAATAAGGGAGATTTCCCTAACATAGGTGGGCCTCATCCAATCAACTAAAGATCTGAATAGAACAAAAAGCTGACCCTCTTCCAAAGGAGACATTTCCTCTTGCATGACTACCTTAAGCTGGGACACTATTTTTGTTTTCTCCTTTAGAATGGAAATGAAATATCAGCTTCTGCCTGGGTCTTGAGCCTGCCAACTTTCAGCCTGAACTACACTGTCAGCTCTTCTGGACCTCAGCTTGCTGCCTGCAAGCAACCTTTGGGTCTTGTCAGCCTCCATGATCATGTAAGCCAATTTAACACACACACACACACACACACACACACACACACACACACACACACACACACAATGTGGAGAACCATTCTGTGTTCTCTTGAGTTTTGGATAAAAGTTTGATTAATTCAGTTCCACATCTAAGAAATAGCATCCAAATTGTTCTCTTTGTGTGAATATGTATCTATTGAATTTATATTTATGCTTGTTTATTTAGCATGGAAAAATGTGGAATATCATTTAAAATTTCTTGGTAATATGGAGAATGTATAAACATTGAAATAATGTGTGTACCAGAGTTTATTCAACAGCCTTCTTTCACTGGATTTTTAAGTTTATTAAAGTTTTTCACTATTAAAATAAGAATAGCCTTATGTGTACACATTCACTCAAATATATAATAATCTATCTGTAATCTATATTTACGGATAACTGCAACAGAAATAATATAGATTTTTAAGTAATATGATGCACATTTTTTTCTTCTTTTTTCCTTTCTTCCCTGACTTTTTCCAATACTTGTTGGAATAGATTTTTATTAAGAGAAAAACAACAAAATCTCTCTTCTTGCTGTTAAAAATAAGCAAAGGTTTCTTAGCCTAGAAATTGCTCTACCTCCCACTATGATTAGGGCCTAGAGGGGAAAAAGCCCTTTGAGAGAACATTTTTTTTTTTCTTAACCCTGTTGGTTGGGTTAAAGAAAATTCATGGAGAATTTGAATGGCAATAATTTAGAAGAATTCAGAAGGGAGAAAAATATGCTGCTTAATTTAAAATGAAAGGTGTCGGTGCATAGCTACCAGATACACTTCATTAGCAAGGGGAAGATTATCTAAACCGTTCATTGCATAGAAGAAGGAATGCAGATCCTTTTCTTTTACTTTCTTGAAGAATGTTTTACTCTTTAAATCAATTGAGAATTCTGGGAAGTATAAACAAAAAAGCAAGATAATGAGTTGCCTATCTCTAAAACACAATTTTTAAAAGGATTTTGAGATCAAGAAACAAATCAATATTTGTCATAACAATGCCTGATTGTAATTGCTTTTATGTAAGAATTGACATGGGGATGTTTTAAAAAAAAACACTTAATATGTGAGGCCCCTATAATTATAGGCAGTCAGAAATGTGCACACTCTAGTTGGTTATAAATTAAAACGATGGACTCCACAAATGTACATTTCCAGATGTGCTCAAGTTGATACTGAACTTTTAATTGATCTCACTTCAGTCATCCTATCTTTATTTTTATCCTTTCTCAGCCATATTGACTCTGAGTTAGATTATGGCAGCAAATTTTGTTAGACCACATAATACCTAAAAATGATTAAACATGATGTTTTTTATTTATTTGAGAGAGAAAGAAACAGATGGAGAGAGAGTGAGAAGAGTGACAACATGAGCAGGGGAGGGGCAGAGAGAAAGAGAAGGAAAGAGAGAAAACAAGTAGGCTCCACATTGTAAGCACAAAGCTCAATGCAGGGCTTGATCTAATGAACTATAAGATCATGACCTAAGCCAAAATCAAGAGTGGGGCACTTAACCAACTGAGCCACCCAGGCCCTCCATGATTTGACATGATCTAAACAATATTCTAAGGGGGAATTTTGACCAAATAAGTGGTAGATGATTGTCTAGGGACCAGGAAAACAGCATTTATTACATTAATTATTATTATTAACAATAATGAACTCTCAATATAGCAAACTAGTGCATTTCTCCATTTATTTATGGTCTCATTAAGTGTCCTCAGCATTGTATATACCTCTTGATCATGCTTTAAAATAATTATTCCTGTGTACTACATATTTATCTTAAACACTTATTGTTTTAATTGTTAACTACTAGTGTGTACACAGACTGTTAATTATTGTATGTCAACTTTGCACTCTATGACCTTCCAAAATTATTTACTTATTTACTTATTTCTTTACCTCCAGGGAGCAGGCAGTGCAGGGACAGGTATCCTGGCAGGACAATTCCCGGACCAACCTTCCTTCTTTCCTGAACCCACCTAGTACAGGTGGGAGAATGAATGTTGGGCACTGTCAACCAAGTACACGTGCCTAGGGACTCCTATTGAGCCTACAGAGAGAGAGGGTGAGCCCAGGGACATTCCATGTGGTCATAGTCCCCACCTGCCCAAGGGTCCCTTGGGCCCCTATGAGCTGCAGGTAACATCTCTTGGAGGTGTCTGAAGCTCCTTCAGGGCACCAGGCTCCTTCCCACTGTAGCAGCTTATCGCTCTGAGTGGGGTTGGGGTGGGGGGCACACTCTGCCTTTTTATTTTTAGTACCTTGTTTATAGGTTTCTTAGGATTTTCTATGTATATTACCAAGTTTTCTGAGAATAAAGACAATTTTGTCTCTTTCCTATAAATCTATATGCCTTTTATTTTGTTATCTTGTGTTTCTGCACTAATAGGTCTTCCAGTATAATGTTACATGGAAGTGGGAATGTCCTTACCTTTTTTTTTCATTTTAGGTTAAAAGCAATTAGTTTTGCACTATAAAGTGTCATGTTAGGTAAAAGTTGTTTTTCTAAAATAAATATTCTTTATCAAGCAGAAAATAATCCTTCTATTCCTTGTTTGCTGAGAGTTTTATCATGATGCATGTTGAAATTTAATAAAAGCTTTTTCTTCTGCCTCTGCCTTCTGCCTCATACAGTTATTTTCTTAATTCTGCTAATATGGCTAAATACCTAAATCAATTTCTAAATGTTGAATCAAACTTCTATTTCTTCAATAAAGCTAATCGTATATAATGCTGAATTTCAGCTTGTTAGTATTATGTTAGCTCCTTTCATCTGTCTTCATGATAGATATTGGTCTATATATATATATTTTTTTCTTTTTTGTAACATCTTTGCTTTTGATATCCTGGGTATGGTGGCCTTATAAATAATTTAGAAAGCATACCCTCTTCATCTATTTTCTGATGAAAAGAATGGTAATATTCTTTTTCAAATGTTTGGCAGAACTCACTAGTGAAACCATCTGAGTCTGGCACTATGAAAATTCTTTTATTTATGAATTAAATATCTGTAGGAGATATAACACAATTCAAAATTTGTATTCCTGAATAAGTTTTGGAAAAATCAGGTCTTTTAAGAAATTATTTATTTCATTCAGTTGTCAAATATATTAGCGTAAAGTTGTTTATAATATTCCTGTACTATTCCTTTTAGGTCTCTAGGGTGTCAGGTAATATCTCTTCTTCCATTCCCAGTGTCCTTTCAGGTTTTTTTTAAATCAGTCTACCTAAAGGTTTATCAATTTTATGGATTTATTCATAGAACAGGCTTCTGTTTTTATTGATTATTTATATTGTCTACCCGCTTTCTTCATAACTTTCTTATCTAATAAAATATTTCCTTTCATTTACTTATTCTCATTTTAATTTCCTCTTTTTTCTAGTTTAAAAGATTATATCATTGATTTTAGTCATCCTTTTGTTTGTATTTTAGCACGTAAACCTCAAAATTCCCTGTAAGTACTCTTTGGCTGAATCCTACAAACCATGACGTGCAGCATTTTCATTTCCACTCTGTTTCAAATTATTTTCTAATTCCCCTTATGATTTCTTCTTTGACCCATGGGCCATTTAGAATTCTGTTGTTTAATCTCCTAAACAGATAAAGATTTTCCAGATATCTTCCTGGTATTGATTTTTATCTTAATTATGCTGTGGTAAAAGAATATATTCTGCAGTATTTCAATCCTTTGAATTTTGTTGGGACTTATTTTGTAACCAAAAATGTACCCTATGTTGGTAAAGGGTGTACATTTTTTTCCCTATTGTTTTGTGGAATTTCTACAGATGACACTTGCTCCAAGTTAGTTAAAAATATTCATAGACCTTCTATGTCCTGTAGATGCGAATTATTTCATATTAGTTAACAGTACTTACAGCTTTTATGCTATTATTCCTTGTCTACTTTTACATTAATTTCCAAGAAAGGTATATGAAATACCCACTATACATGTGGGGTTGTCTATTTCTCCTTTCTCTTCTATCAGTATATACTCCAGACATTTTAAAACTCTATTATTATGTGCATACACATTTAGATTACATGTCGCCTTGCAATTAACTGACCGCTTTATCATTATGAAATGTAACCTTCATTCCAGATAGTATTCCTTTTCCTGGTGTCTACTTTTTATATTAACAGAACCACTCCAACTTTCTCCTGATTAATATTTGTATGCCTTACTTTTTAAAAATCTTTTCTTTTAAGCTATCTTAATCTTCTTGTTTAAAATTAGTTCTTCTAGGGACACCTGGGTGACTCAGTCAGTTGAGCTTCAGACTTTGGCTCAGTTTGTAACCTCATGGTTTGTGAGCCTTGCATTAGGCTTTGTGCTGACAGCTCAGAGCCTAGAGCCTCTTTCAGATTCTGTGTCTCCTCCCTCTCTCTCTGCCCCTCCCCTGCTCATGCTCTGTCTCTATCTCTGTCTCTCTGAAGTAAAAACATTACAAGAAAATTAGTTCTTCTACAAAGCATGTACGTGAGTCTTGCTTTATATCCTGATAGTTTATCATTTCTGTTTTTTAATTGGAATGTTTAGACAATAGTTGTGTTTATTTTCTTTCTTTTTTAACTTGTACCATCAATTCTTTGTTCTTTTTTTTTTCCTAGTTCCTTAATTTCTTTTGGACTGAATACACAATATATACAAATACATACAAAAACACCTAATGGGTAGATTCCTAAGCTTCATAAGTATAGTATAATTTTTAACTGCTGTTTTTATTATCATTGTTAGTGATAAAGAAACAAGACCAAACAGTGAGATTCATGATTTCTCACACTTGTGGGGTAGTCTATGGGGAAACTGGAAGTCATTGATTGCTTAGTCTGGCTTTTCATAATATGCTGTTTCTACTACAATGCACAAATTGTGTCGTATTGTATATATGAAAATCTTCATAGAGTATATCTTCCTGAGAGTGATAGCTTTCATTCAGTTAACTGATTCGTGGACTTATTTTAAAATTAATTCCACATTTGAAATATTATTGCATTCTAATAAAACAATAATTAAAAATTCAATCTTTGGCATCAGATAACTATCAAATCTTAGCTCAACTATTAATTTGCCCATTATCACACAGGTGGAAATTTTCTAAGCTTGAATTTTCTTCATTTGCTAAGTAGAAACAACTCTTACAGGATTTGTAGAGAATAAATGAGTGAGAAAACTTAGTAGATGCTCAATAAATTTATTCAATAAAGGATCATGTATAAAAAGCTTAATGATAGCCCATATTTATTGAATGGTTAATATATGTTGATAGATACATTATTTTAGAATTCAAGATATTTTAAGTATAATTTTTATGAAGTTGAATTTTCAAAAGGTAACATTGTAAACTCAAAATAGGAAGCCATCAGAGGAAACCAAGGGGTCAATATGTTAGCATCAACTTAGTGGAACTTAGCATTCTAGAACCAAAGACCCAATTGTGCGTATACCCTGAAGCTTCCCTGCTTTATAAAGGCAGTGAACAATTATAGCTGTTGTTGTTCTTGTTGCTGATGTCTTTGGATAATTAAAACTACTGGAACCTACAAGTTGCATCCGTGAATCAAAGAATGACCTTCAAAGGACGCTGTTTGGAAGGGCAGTAGTTACTATCACTCTCATGCCCTCTCCCCAATTTTCTCTAAACCAAGCAGATAGTCTCTTTATTGATGATGTTTTTTTCTTTCTTTCTATATATTTTCATAGAAATCCCACTCTATTGATCTAGAATCAGTCTGCCTTTTTCAAGTGTCTTCGCTGGTTTATAAATGTTCAGAGGAAAACTGATAAAACATATTCTAATACAAAAAGGTGGGGAGGGAAGCAAGATCATTTGAAGTGAGGCAGATGTGGATGTAGTTCATGGACCTCAATAAAATTATATATTATATACTTTATATTACATAGATAGTTGGTGTGTCTATCAAGGCAAGAAGGCAAGAAGAACAATCAAATGATCAGAGTATCACATATATGAATTTATAAAAGTAACTTGCAGGATCAGTTCTGACGACTTCTAGTGCAAGGATCGAATTGTCAAGATGGAAAATGTGATTTATCTACTTTGGTTTAAGCATCCACCAGTAAAGAAGCCAAGATGCTCTTGAGTTCACAAGCTCCCTGTCCCCCAGCTCCTATTCTACAACTCTAGCCCTTCTCCATGGTGAGCTGCATATTCCCTGTTTACCTCTATAAACACTTCACCTTTGGAGCATTTTCCTTTACAGGCTCTATGGACTGTATCAAAGAACTCTTGGGCTCTGAATTCCTTTGCATTTAACCAATGAGAGCCACTGGAAGGAAATGGGAAGGTAGAAGGCAGAAGAGAGAAGTTGGGTTGTTATTTCTCAGTTTCTTTCCTTGCCAGAGTATGATTTTGCATGGGCTTCCTTTGCCTATCCAAGTAACAAATCCCACTTTGATTGGGATCCCAAATTGAAAGCTTTCAATTAATAAAGGTCTCACCACAGAGGAGGGGGCAAGATGGTGGAGAAGTAAGGAGCTCTGTACTTGCACTCGTGCCCATACATCACATGAATAAGATATGAAGCCGTTGGAAACCTTACAAAACCTGAGAGACTGGGAGAAAAAGGACGCAGAATCCACTGAGAGAGCCTTCTAACGTGAGTGCAAACTGAGGAAGATAAAATCGGGCCGGGATCGGAGACTCCAGGGTTGGAGGTGATCCCCCTCTACCCTCTACGGGGAGTGAGAGGGGAAAAAGAGAGAGTCCGAAACAGAAAAACTTCCGTTCGGGGGGGAAACCTCCACTCGGGGCATAGAAAGATCATACTTGCCAAATACCTGCACACCAGGTCCCCTCGCGCCAACTGGTCCCGGGGGGTGCGGGGGCGCTGAGCGCAAAGATTGCTTCTTTGTGCTGGCTCCTGGCTGGCTGCACTTGAGTGTATCGGCGCGCCTGCCGCCAATGACCTCCCGGCGGGCTTGGGCCCCTGAAAGAGCCGCGCGCGGACACCGGTGTCCGCGCTCCTGGCTGGCTGGAACTCGAGAGGGAAGGCAAAAGCTAAAAACTGAGAAATTTGCCTGTGAGTTCGTGTTTCGGGTGATAAGCCATAGAGCGACCTGGTTTTCCTCACTCCAGCGGGCTCGGGCTCAGGGCACCCGGCAGGCAAGCCCCCGCCCATGCTCCCCAGCCAGACCCAGAGAAGGAAGCAGCAATTCTGACTCCACCCCCAGAGGTGGGCAGGGGGCCTGGGNGAAGCTTATAGATAAGAATGTTAACAGCAGGGGACTTTAATACTCTGCTTACAGCAATGGAGAGGCAACCAGACAGAAAATCACTAAAGAAATAATGGACTTGAAAGACACATTGGACCAGATGGATCTGATGGATTTAGAACTTTACATCCTGAGGCCAGGGAATTTACTTTCTTTTCAAGTGCGNGATAAATAGAAAACCTGAACAGACCCATAACGAGTGAACAAACCGAATCAGTTATCAAAAATCTCCCAACAAATAAGAGCCCTGGACCTGTTGGCTTCCCTGGGGAAGTCTACCAGACATTTAAAACAGAATTAATCCCAACTCTTCNAAACTGAGGACTGATGGATGTGGGGGGAGGGGGGATGGGCATGGAGGAGGACACTTGTGGGGATGAGCACTGGGTGTTATGTGAAAACTAATTTGACAATAAACTATTTGTGAAAAAGTAAAAATAAAAAAATAAAGGTCTCACCAGATTTCAGTGATGGATTATATTTTCCTCTATTCTCTCTCCCCACCTTTCTACTCTAGACACAGATTTGGTGGTATTTTCTTACATATATAAAGATAGAGTCATTTTTATACACACACACACACACACACACACACACACACAGAGTAAAACCTTGGATTGTGAGTAACTTTTGATGTGAATATTCCACAAGATGAACAAACACTTCTAATAAATTTTAACTCAAAAATAAGCGATGTCTTGCAATATAAGTAGTATGTAACACTAAATGTCACATGATCCCAACTGAGGCAATGATTCTTCTCTCTCTCTCTCTCTCCCTCTTCTCTCTCTCTCTGTGCAGCATTGTCGGTGATTGTCTCTCAAGCTTGGACGCTTGGTATCAGACTGCACAGAGTTTTGGCAGAAATCAGTGATTTTTCAGAATGTTGGAAGGTGCCCACATATGGCAATAGTGTATTTTTTGACACTTCAAAGTACCTATAGACTGTCCTTTGCTTTTCCATAGGAGATTAAGCTTAGAAGTGCTTTGCTTCATTCTAAGTCAGGCTGTCTGCAGATATAGACCCTTTCCTTTGATGCCTTATTTCCAGTTACATTAAATACAGTATATACAAGAGTGTATTAACACTGTACTGTAGTCAACATCCGTTATTGATAGTGAAAGTGGTCCTATACAATAACCCTCCTCTCTCATGCCTCCCTCACATCAGCCACAAAGGTTTTCAAAGGTAAGTGCAGGTTAATCTGTTTATTTTTATTTTTATTTTATATTTTCTTTATTATTTTATTACAGTATTATAATTTTATATGAATATTTTTGGATTGTGGAATGAATCATCCATTATTTCCTGTGGGGAAATTCACTTTGGTATACAGTGCTTTAGATTACAAGCATGTGTCTGGAACAAATTATGTTCACAAGTCAAGGTTTTACTGGTTTATATATTTCTTACATATATTATAAATACAAGCATAAATGTCTTATATATATATACACACATATATATTATCTCATCAAATCTCTAAAATCATCCCTCTTGAGCATGCTTTTTTTTTCTTTTGCAACTTTGATACATGTAGACCCTCAGTTCAAATCCTGTTTATAAACTAACAAAGTTCATTCATTTCCTCTCCCTGTCCTGTTACCCTAAGAGCATCCTAAATGTACATAATTTCCCTCTTATCATACCTGGATCTCCAAATATTCTACTCATCTGCTTTAATGATTTAAAATTATTCCTGTTTCCACCAGGAAGATATAACAGACACACATTAACAT
This sequence comes from Crocuta crocuta, assembly GCF_008692635.1. Lineage (NCBI taxonomy): Eukaryota > Metazoa > Chordata > Mammalia > Carnivora > Hyaenidae > Crocuta > Crocuta crocuta. The sequence continues at coordinate 39,656 of NW_027551573.1, forward strand.
ACATTAACATTTCCAAGCACACACTAACATATACAAACCTCCTTAAAAATATATTTCCTATATCAATTAATTTTTTAAAATCATATTTTAAAATAATACATTTTAACTTTGATCAAAATCTTAATGCAAATTTATTTTTTTACACTCTCTGTATTTGCAAATTACTACTTTTTCTCTGCAAGCTCATATAAGTATGTAGGTAAAGTTTATGGTTTCATGGTTTCAGTATTGAAGTATTTCATAGCATGATCAAAGAGCACAAAAGTAACTGTTATATTATTTCATACAACAAAGTGTTTCTTATGCAACAGGTGGTTCATTGGATTCAGCAGCGATCATAACTCCTGATTATAACTGAAAATGATGTGAGGAATACCAATAATTTATTCTAAGGAGAAAAAACAGTAGGGCTGCATTGGTTGTTACAAGTTCAGAGGTAAAACTGTGGCATTTTCTACATGGTGATATATTTGCAGCTTACACGACTGAATTCTGTACTGACAGTCAGTACCCAAGCTCTCATCCACTCACCGCTGAACTGCAATGTGTAAGAGATGGGGAGTCAAGGAGAAAACTCGAGTTTAAACATAGTGGGCCATGTTTGATGGCCACACAGATACTCTCTCCCTTTGGTGCTATTCAACACTGTTTGAGAGGCAAAACAACCAGAAAAGTTATTTCTTGTTCTGGAATATTTAGAGATTAAATTCTCAAGTTGTTTGTGATTAAAATGCCCTATGCATGCCTTTTGTCAGTTATTTTGAAAAATATAGTTTCCTTCATAGATTTAATTGGTTGACTTGAATAATTATTTAAAATATTTCAGGGGAACATGGGTGGCTCAATTGGTTAGGCGTCTAACTTGGGCTCAGGTCATGATCTCATGGCTCATGAGTTTGAGCCCCGCATCAGGCTCTGTGATGAAAGCTCAGAGTCTGGAGCCTGTTTCAGATTCTAGGTCTCCCTCTCTCTCTCTCTCTCTCTCTCTCTGACCCTCCCCCCCCTTACTCTGTCTTTCTTGGTCTCTCAAAAATAAATAAATATTTAAAAAATTTAAAATAAATAAATAAAACATTTCAAACTCTCTTAATTCATAAGATAATGATATTTACAACTGACTTATACCTTTAACAATGAAAATTGCTATCAAAAAATCACTAAAGCACTTAATAAGTACCATATATTGCTTTGTATTTATCATCTGTATATAGATCCTTTCAAGCAGTTTTGGAAGATCTATAATAACTTCTGTTTTTGCTGACCAACACAACCTGGATCCTAGCACAATGAATGACACATAGAAGTCATTTATTATTAAGTATTTGCTCAGTGAATTAACCAATCATTATTTTTAAAATTATAAAGTTCTTCTAACATCCCATTTCCCCCCCTGAACTTCTCCCTAACTTTCTCAATACTATTAATGGATTAAGGAAAGGTGGGGTAGGGGGAGGCTGTGGAGAGGAAGGGAGTTGGAGTAGAAAAAAGAAAAAAACAAAAGCTATCATTTTCAGTGCTTGTTATTAAGAAAATAGTATTATATTTATATTTCAATATGGGGGCTATTTCATGGGTTAAAGCTGGCATCAGTAAGTGAACTATATTCCCCAAATGGGATAAATTGGGATAAATCAATGTACTTGACAAGACATATCAATGATGACTTGATGCAAAAGATAATCAGTCAAACCAGACTAACCACTAAAAAGAGTAAACAATGTCTTTATGTAAGGAAAATAAAGTATGAAGAAAATACACCCACACATCCATCATTCATGCACATGAATTCAAGGTTATTTGATAAATGTGAATATATTTTTCTGATGAGACATTTACATAAAATGAATTTACTCTTTTACTTGAATTCATACAAAAATCCCTTATTAGTTCAGAAAATAAAAATAGAGACTCCATGAAAACATATTTTTCAGTCACAGCAGAAAGGAGACATGGCTGTATGATGCAGACAACTTTGGCTCCTGGGGTCAACCTGTGTTCAAATCCTACTTTATCATTTACTCACCATATGACAACATTGCTCTTTCTGCCTTGAAGAGTTGTCCTGGAAACTGAAGTTAATATATAACAACACCAAACTCACTTCTTTCCATATTGGTGGTTCTCTTTGGGGAACTTTTCTTCTAGGAAATTTAATTCTATTTTGATCTCTCTCTCTGTGTGTGTGTGTGTGTGTGTGTGTGTGTGACTGTGCCATAGTTTGCTAATTATTTTCTCAAAGTATTCCTAAAATATATGGATTATAGCTATATTACCTTTCCTAGATGAAAAGAAACTAAAATCCTAAGTACTTATCAATCTCTAATGGAAACTTTTGTTTCCATCTGGCCTGAATATCTAGGAATGGATTTCCCTTGGTATTCTTTCTGGCTAAGATGGGAAGCAAGGGGGAGAGAAGAAAGATAAAGAAAATTTCCAACATCCATTGGATGCCTTGATGATGACTGTGGGTTTTAAGTATACAGATGGAGCGCCTACTGACAAATGTGGCCTTTCCAATATTTATTTTGAAACTGAACACTGCAGTACATAAAAATCCTGAAAATTTAATTTTTTTGAAAACATAAGCATTTAAAATAAATATGTCTCTTGCTTCAGTGAAGACTCAATAACCTAAATGTTATAATTGCTTTTAAGTGCCAAGGAAGTTGAAGAAATAAAAGATAAAATTACAGTGACTGCTTCCCTTATGAAAAGTCATTCTTTTAGTAATTCAGTAAACAGAGGCACTTATATAATCCTGTTCATCTGTGAAAAATACTTTATGACAAAGATGTCTCTGTGATAAGAATTAATTAAGATCAACCATCTGGTTTGAGGAGTTTTTCTCTAAAAGCAAAACGAAAAAGTATCCTTGAATTGTTTAAAAAAGGCAGCATTCATTAAAGATAGAAAAGTAAAACATGTATTTTGATTAGTTTAGGCAGAAATGTGTATGTTTAGGAAAGAAGGGAGTTACCCGGCTGACATGAAAACCAAATAAATATCTGTATCTATATGTCTATCCTCTCCCTCTCCTTCTCTCTCTCTCTATGTCAGTCTGTATGTTTCTCTATGTATCCATCTATCTATTATCTGATATTATTATTGTTGTAACTTTTTTTTAAATAATGCAGATTATTTACTGACAAGAAGGGACAATTCTCCTTTTAAGTGGCAACAGAAGAATATGTGTGGTACAATTTAAGAAAAAAGTTAAAGAATGGGACAATGGAAGGATTTCAAGTGTGCTTCTGGGGATGGGACTTGGTATAATTTACTTTTTTACCTGTGTTTTCTAGTTTTCTGTGTTTACTTATTTATTTGAAGAGAGAGAGAGAGAGAGTGTGTTCAATCATACAAGCGGAGGCGGGGCAGAGAGAGACAGAGAGAGAGAAAGGAAGGATTCTTACCAGGCTCTGCACTAACAGTGCAGATGTGGGGCTCCAATTCACCAACCGTGAGATCATGACCTGAACCGAGATCAAGAGTCAGGCGCTTAATGGACTGAGCTACCCAGGCGCCGCTGTTGTAAATGTAATTTAGACTTTCTAATGGAATATTTGGGGCCTTGAAAATTTTTGTGTTTAGAATTGATCATTTATTCTTCTCCTCCCCAACCCCCACACAAAACTAAGCTTACAGACCCTTTTTCTTGCTCTGTCATTTTGATCTTATCTTGAATTCTATTCGTAATTTCACTAAAGAACCATTGAACAACCTCCACTCTTATGAAATTCTTCTGTGTCCTTAGTTTTAACCCTTCATAACACAGCTACATTATTCTAATCCTATTAGTAAAGATAAACACATCTTCCGGAATTACATAATGCCACATACATGCTACATGACTATATTTCTAGGTATGTGTTTTGATACAATCAGGTAATAGTAGAGTAACTGAGCCCCAAACCCCATATTCTTTCCAATCCACTGAACAGAGTTGGATTTAAGTCTCTTTGTCATTTACTAGCCCTGCGGACTTGGACTAGTTTAAAGGACTGTTAAAAAATGAATTTCTGTATAATTTTCCATGACAATGTGGCTATATGTTTATGAACTATTTAGCACAGGGTATAGAACGGAGCAGGTACTCAATCAATGGTAGCCATATAGTAGAAATCAGTTCTTAGAAAAGCCTTTTAAAGTAAATTTATAGTCATGTTTATAGGTCTCAATAATGAAGACTTTATGAAGTCAGATTTCATAAGACCTGATTATGTGGAGGGACACATCTACATTCATGCAAACATACATATTTTAATTTCAGTGTAAAATATCTATAACTTTATTAACATTTTAAAAGTTATATATAAGATTTTAATGTACATGATGTTATTTCTTTTAAAAAGGAAATTCAGTACCTATTTTCACAGAGCCTAACAAGTTTTGGGTGTATATGAGTTAATTATTCTGCCAATATAATTTTATTTATAAGTTTGTATTCCTGATGATTAGTCAGCAACTTTTAAAAGTTCTCATTGTCTTTAAGAGAATGTATGATTTCCTGGGCAGATGTGTTTTGTGATTTAGAGTTTTTCTTTTCTAAGAAAATTCCACAGCATTTTCCTTTTCACAAGTTTGAGCTGGTAGGGGTACTTGGGTGGCTCAGTCAGTATTTTGGCTCAGATCATGACCGTGCAGTTTGTGGGTTTGAGCCCCACATCAGGCTTTGCGCTGACAGCACAGAGCCTGCTTGGGATTCTTTCTCTCTGGTTCTCTCTTCCCTTCCCTCATTCCCTTTCTCTCAAAATAAATAAATAAACCAAAAAAAGGAAGTTCGAGCTGGTAAATGTTCAACTGAATCAGAAGAATGTTGGCATTATGCCCAACACACAAATATTCCAGGTACAACAGATGAGTAAATATTCATTAGAAGTGTTTGGGGTGTGAATGCATGAGGTAGTTGATGTGAACTGTAACAGCATTGGGATAAATTACTTTGTGTCAGGTAGGAGCCAGTCAGGAAACTGGGATTTTATCAATTATTTTATTTTATTTTTTTTAAATGTTTCATTTATTTCTAGGAGAGAGAGAGAGAGAGAGAGACAGCGTGAGCAGGGGAGGGTCAGAGAGAGAGGGAGTCACAGACTGAAACAGGCTCCAGGCTCTGAGCTGGCAGTCAGCACAGAGCCCGACGCGGGGCTCGAACCCACGAACCGCGAGCTCATGACCCAAGCGAAAGTCGGACGCTTAACCGACTAAGCCACCCAGGCGCCCCTTATCATTTATTTTAACAAAGAAGACTTCATTTACTCTTAACTACTGTTAAGTAGGTACTGACAAACAGAAAAGAAAGAAGAGAACACTAATGTATCACTTTAGGAAGCAGCTAGCATCCCTAGTGATGGGGGAACCAAGGAAAGAGCTTGGAACTATTAAAACTTAGAAGCTTGAGAATGGGGTCGTATGGAGCAGAGACTGAGATTCTGAGACAGGGTACTGGCCTGAGGGTGCTGTGTATCTCTAAGGTACAGAGAAAGGTGCATGTGCTTGGGATCCAGGTACCAACTGGCTGGTTCTGCAGCTTCAGAAGAGGGGGTGGTAAGGTTGATAATCCAAGTGTTGGAAAATATGGAGACTGGAAACTTGCTGGGTTGATACTGACACGAACAGCAAGTCAAAAAGGGAGAAACAGAATCCTTCTTCCTCCTGTCTTTCAACCTTCTGGCCTTCTTCTAGAGATGCTGAGGGCAGAACCTCATAGGTAGCCGCCTCACAAAGGTGCAGTGTTATCTGACCCTGAATGAATATACCCAAATGATAGAATTTCATTATTAATGCCATTTTATTTTGAGGATAATTTCAGTGTTTCTCTACTAAATATTCAGAGACAAAATGGTAAATAAGTCAGAAAAAGAAAAAACTATGTGAAATAAAATAGAAAACCTAAAAGACATGAGGGTGGCATTAAAGGATACTTAGGGGATGGGACATGTAAGTAAGTGGAGAATTTATACAGTGCAGCCCACATAGTGGACACTTCCTAAAGGTTCTCTCTGCTCAGAATGACATCCTGTTTTTCTCAAATGGATTTCATCAGATATGATATCATTTGGGAATCAGGAGTGAGAGTCAGTGAGGCCATTTCCATATATATTATAAATTACTTCAAGAGAACGATAACCTAGCTCAACCAGAGAGATTAATTTCCTCCCATAAAGCCAAAATGATTGGCAGATTAGTACTTTTTGTCGTCGTTGTCGTCGTCATCATCAATTTTAGTTAAATTTAGAATCAGGAACACTAGTGAGTTTCAGTTTCTTTCTGTTGCTGAAGATATGAACCATGTGCCCATGCATACAGAAGAAGCTAATCAGAGAATGGATCTACTCCAGGGAAAGACAGACAGCAGAAGAGGGAGCAACTTGGTGCATTAAGTCCCTTCCTCAAAGATCCTGATACCATCCTGTTTCCTTCCAGTTTCTACAATTGAGTGACATTAAAAAATAAATCCCATCTTCTCTAGAATTTACTCTGACTTTGGTTTTCTCTTGTAAGACAGAGTCCTCCCTGGTATAGGACATCTTCCCTGATTTAAAACCTGACAACTTCTATTACAAGGTCTATTAAGCACACCCACCCCCTTCAACACTGTTTTCACTAACTCATACCCTGACATCCTATTTTGTGGGGAGACTAAACTATTTTAAGAATAACTTTGAATTTGTTCCAAATTATAGTTAAAAAATCCTCCACAAATTCCAATATTCTAACAGAAAATTTTTGTAAGTTACTTAAGATAAAACTCATGATATATTAACATCATGCTACAGAACTGCATCCAAAGGGCGCCTGGGTGGCTCTGTCAGTTAAGCATCTGACTTCAGCTCAGGTCATGATCTCACAGTTCGTGGGTTCCAGCCCCACGTTGGGCTCTATGCTGACAGCCAGCTCAGAGTCTGGAGCCTATTTCAGATTCTGTGTCTCCCTCTCTCTCTGACCCTCCCCTGTTCACGCTCTCTCTCTCTCTCAGAAATAAATAAAACATTAAAAAAACTGCATCCAAATTATTAGCACATTTCTCTATTTTCTTTCTTTCCACCTGGAATGCTCTCCTCTCCTTTTTTTTCTTTCTTTTTCTCTCTGAGATTTTATTTAAACTCAAGTTAGCTGACATACAGCATAGTATTTGTTTCAAGAGTATTATTTACTGACTCATCACTTACATACACCACCCAGTGCTCATCACAACAAATGCCCTCCTACATGCCCATCACCCATTTAGCTCAGCCTCTAAACATCTCCCCTCCAGCAACCCTCAGTTTGTTCTCTACAGTTAAGAGTCTCCTGTGGTTTGCCTCTCTTTCTTTCTTATCTTATTTTATTTTTCCTTGCCTTCCTCTATGCTCTCCTCTCTATCCTCTACCTGCACTCTGAAACTCTGAACGATTTTTGAAGCATGCACAGAACACAGATATGTAAATGCCACTTGAACTTCATACAGTCTTCCTGGAATCTCCTCCAGACAAGAATTTATCAGTCTTCTGGATTCTCATGATTATTTCATTGTATAAGGTAGGAAAAACTTCAAAGTTCAGCTGACATTTATACAAGAGACTTTTCTTTCCTATGATACTGAGGAATTCTAGGGGTGGATGTGAGTTGAGTCACAGTTAACCAATATAAAAATCATGATGGTCAGGTAATATATTTATGCAGAATGGTTTTGTGCCTTATAAATTATCTATTTTTGTTATGCCTTGAATATTCTCTAAACATGTATGGACTAGTTCTTTGTATTTTAGATTTGGTTATTATTGTTGTCCATGAATTGAGATTAGATAAAGATTATTTTTGTAATTTGAAAGTAAAGACGATCTTCCTGTTTTAAAGGTTGAATCTACTATTCTAGTCCTCTTTCCTTTCACTACCTTTCCCTGTCTCAGCTGCCCCCAAATTACCCCAGCTGTCTCAAAATTCCCTATTACTCTGGTTTTCAGGTTGTTTGAAAGACTTTTGAAAGCATTTAAGTAGCTGGTAAGGGTTGGTTTTGCTCCTGGATATACTAAGTAGATTCATTGCCAAAGTTGTTATTTTATTATTAACTGATTAAACAACAGCATCCTAGAAGTCATGGTGTTTTTAATTATCTGTATTCCTTTCAATATTTTGCATAATTTTTTCCAGTAATTTAGTAGGCCCTTGGCTTCCTATGATTGAACAGTGTAGTTCTGACAATTCATGTCCCTGAAGACACATGACATGTGGTGAATTGTCATTTTCCTCGAGCTCAAATTTGAGATATGTGCATTGTGATGCAGTAGTTCAAGAAGAGTCGCTTAGCGGATGAACAGATCTTGCACAGCACTGAGACCACACAGCCCCACCAGGCTTTGCTGTAGTAGCATTTAAAGTACAAGTTCAATATCGCTGAATATAGGTATCCTCATGGAAATGCTCCACTTAAAAGAAGGACTTTCATGTAGCATCCCTCTATGAAAAGGGTAATTATTAGAAATTAAAAGACAGGCTTCTAGTGTATTGATAGAAAACAAACTTTCAAGTCAAGAAGAGCCAGGTTCATATTTTAATTCTTGTACCCCCTTTGTCATAGATGGAGAAGTAGTTAATCTTCTTAATTTATGTCCCGACCTATAACGTACTTCAGAAGACAGCAGAGAGAATTAAATACAACAATAAAAGCCTATCAATCCTCTGGCTCACAGTAGGTCCTTAAAAGCTAACTGAGAACTATTGTTAAATTTTATCTTAGTACTTTTGCCAAGAACTACAGTTTGCTTTTTTCTTTTTTTTCTTTTAAGATCCTCTGGTGTTTGATTTTCAATATTTGCATGGTGATTCATTGACCTTCTCCAACAGAACAGTATCAAACATCATGGAAAAGGTTACCCTGGAAGTTTTCTCTTTCCTGAAATGACTACCCGGTCTCTTGAGAGTCTTTAATTGGATTTCAGTTGATGAGTATCTTTTTTTGAATTCGAACACTTTTTGTATGATACTGGTATAGAATAAAAACCAATTCCAAAACTAAAAATGAATTTATTATTTTTTTAGTTTTTATATCTCATTTTTCAAATGTATTCATTTTCATAAAAGCATTTTAATGTTACAAATATTTTGTAAAAAGATGCTTTACTCTTAATCTGTGGTTTTCACTGATTTTGTAAGAACCAAAGTACTTACTCTTTAAAAGCGAAGCAGGCCCTCTAGTTGTCTAAAGAGATTTTCCTGCATTAAGAATATTTTTCATTCCATTCTTTTATTCCAAAATAAATTATATTCTATGACAGTGAAACTTTCTAAAACAGCTTTATTGAGGCATAATTGATATGAAAAGAACTGCACATATTTAATTGGCACAAACTGATGAGTATGGATGTACTCAAACCCCTGTGATACTGTTACCACAATCAAGGTAATAGATATATATATATATATAACACCTCCACAAGTTTCTCTGTGTCCTTTTATAAAGATTTATTTAAGTATAATTGATGAGCAAAAAAAAAAAAAAACCTGCTCAATTTGATGAATCTCAACACATTGCATACACCCATTAAATTATCACCACAGTCAATAAAATAGACATGTCCATCACCACCAAAAGTTTCACTGTGTCCCTTTTTGTGTGTTTGTTGTAAGAACGCTTAACATAAAACCAACGGTCTTAATACATTTCCAAGTGCACAATATAGTGTTATTAACTGTAGTCACTGTATTGTAAAGCAGATCTTATTTATTTTGCATTTATCTTGCTTAACTGAAATTTTATATTCATTGAACAACTCTCCACTTTCCCCTCCTCTCAACCTGTACAGGCCAACATTCTATTCTCAGGTTCTAGGAGTTTGACAATAAATGTGGAATTCCTGCAGTATCTGTCCTTCTCAGATTGGCTTCTTTCACTTAGTATGTCATCCAGGTTCAGCCATGTTGTTCCAAATGACAAAATTTCCTTACTTTTTTTTTTTTTTGACAGTAGGCTTCCAGTACAGAGCCCAACGTGGGGCTTGAACTCACCACCCTGAGATCAACACCTGAGACAGAATTAAGCATGGGATGCTTCAATGACTTGAGCCATTCAGGTGTCCCAAAATTTCCTTATTTTTAAAGGCTAAATAAAATTCCATTGTATGTAAATATCATATTTTATTTATCACTCTATCTGTTAACATTTATCTTCCTTACATATCTTGGCTATTTTGAGTGTTATTGTAATGAATATGGGAGTGCAAATACCTCTCTAAGAGGCTGATTTCAATTGTTTTGGGCATATTCCCAGAAATAAGACAGATCACATGATAATTAAAAAAAAAATTTTTTAAGGAAATCTCCACATTGTTTTCCATAATGAATGTACCAATCTACATTTTCACCAATAGCATCAAAGGATCCCAGTTTCTCCACTTATTAACACTTTTTATTTTTTTCTGAGAACAGGCATCCTAACAGGTATGAGGTAACATCTCCCTGTGGCTCAATTTGCATTTCCTTGATGATTACTGATGTTGATTACCTTTTCATATATCTGCTGGCTGTTGTAGGTCTTTGGAGAAATGTCTGTTCAAATTCTTTGCCCATTTTTAATCAAGTTAGTTTTTACTATTGACTTATAGTAATTCTTTTTATATTTTGGATATTAATCCCTTATCAGATAGATGGTTTGTAAATATTTTCTCCCTTTTAACTCAGTTGATAGTTTTCCCTACTGTGCAGAAGTTTTTTAGTTTGATGTAGTCCCACTTGTTTCATTTTGCTACCGTTTGAGCTTTTTGTGCTGTAAACAAGAGATCTCTGCCAAGTTCAATCTCTTGAAGTTTTTTCCCTATGGTTTATTCAAAGAGTTTTTATAGTTTCAAGGCTTTTAAGTCTTTAATATCTAGTTGATTTTTGAATACAGTCTAAGTAGAGGGTCTATTTATATATAGGTATATATATTTGCCTGTGGATATCCAGGTTTACAATACTATTTGTTAAAAGAAACTGTCTTTTCCTCTCTTTCCTCCTTGTGTATTCTTGGTACCCTTGTGGAAACTGTTTATGCATAGATTTATTTCTGAGCTCCCTATTCTGTTCTGTTGGTCCATATGTCTGTTTTTATGCTAATAACACCATGCTGTTTTAATTGCAATATCTTTAGAATATAATTTGAAATCAGGACTTGTGATGCCTCTAACTTTGTTCTTCCTTCTCAAGATTACTATGGCTAGTCAGAGTCTTTTGTGGCTCCATATGAACTTTAGGATTTTTTTCTATTTTGGTAAAAAAATGTCATTGGGATTAAAAGTATTGCATCGAATCTGTAGATTTCTCTTGGTAATATGGACATTTTAACCATACTCTATCTTCCAATCCATGAACACAGGATGTCTTTCTAATTATTTATGTCTTCTAAATTTCTTTCACAAGTTACTTGTAGTTTTCAGTGTATAAGTCTTTCACTCTTTAGTTAAACTTATTCCTAAGTATTTTCTTCTTTTTAAAAAAATTTTTTTAACATTTATTTTTGAGAGACATAGACAGTACAAGCAGGGCAGGGACAGAGAGAGAGGTAGACACAGAATCCAAAACAGGCTCCAAGCTCGGGGCTGTCAGCACAGAACCTGGGATGTGACTCCAACTCATGGACAGTGAGATCATGACCTGAGCTGAAGATGGATGCTTAATCAGCTGAGCCACGCATGTGCCCCAGTATTTTATTCTTTTTGATGCTATTATAATAGGATTGTTTCCTTTATTTCCTTTTTGGATAGTTTATTGTTGGTATATGGAAACAAATGATTTTTGTATGTTGATTTTATACCCTTCAACTTCACTGAATTTGATTATTAGGTCTAACAGCTATTTGGTGGAGTCGTTAGAATTTTCTACATGCAAGATCAGGGCATCTTAAAAAGAAATAATTTTATATCTAACTTTTAAGTGTTTTCTGGGATTCCCATAATGCACATATTATTTTGATCAATGTTGTCTTATCATTTCCTTAAATTTTCCTCATTCTTTTTCATTCTTTTTTTTGATCCTTTAATTGGATAATTTCAAATGGCTTGTTTCTGAGTTTGGTAATTCACTCTTCTTCTTGGTCAAGTCTTTTGAACCCCCCAGCAAGTTTTTTTTTAGTTCAATTATTATATTCTTTGGTTCTACAATTTATTTTTGTTATTTATATCTTTTTAACTTTTCATTTGTTCATGCATTGTTATCCCAATTTTATTTAGTTTTCTTTTTTTTTTTAATGTTTTATTTATTTCTAGGAGACAGAGAGACAGCGTGAGCAGGGGAGGGTCAGAGAGAGAGGGAGTCACAGACTGAAACAGGCTCCAGGCTCTGAGCTGGCAGTCAGCACAGGGCCCGACGCGGGGCCCGAACCCACGAACCGCGAGATCATGACCTAAGCGAAAGTCGGATGCTTAACCGACTAAGCCACCCAGGCACCCCCAATTTTATTTAGTTTTCTATCTGCTTTCTCTTGCAACTCAGTCAGTGCCTTTAAGATAATATTTTTTAAAAATTTACTGTCAAACATTTCATAATTCTCCATTTTTTTAGGGTTGGTTAATGGAGATTTCTTTTGTTCTTTTGATTGTGTCATGTTTTCCTGATTCTTCATATTCCTTGTAGAATGCATTCCTTTGCATTGGTGTCTGTATATGTGAAAAAAAGAGCCACCTCTCCCAGTCTTTATAGACCGGTTTTGACCGAGAAAGATCTTTACCAATTAGGCTAACTTTAGGTTACATCTTTGTTACAGATTGTCCCAGGAGTCTAGTCTTTTATTGTTTTATAGAACCCTTAATCTCCTGATCCATTCCTGTCTATGTCCGTTTCTTCAAAACTCTGTTTTATTTGGGCAGAAACTTGCCCCTCAAGCAGCACATTAAAAATCTGGGACAATGGGGACCATATATAGTTCACTCCTGCCTTCCCCTGGGAGAAGAAGCCTCAGTTCTGTTATCTTCTCTGATACTTACAGAGCATAGTCTGCTGCAGGAAGGTGGCCTTCCCCCAGCTGCTCCCTGTATCCAGACTATGCTACTCCTTCCGTTCTCCATGTGTGATGTGACTGAAGCCTGCCCTCTGGAAGTGTGCTGAAATGCCCAAAATGTTGGATGTTCACTCTATGCTGTCTCTTCACTGGAGGAGTTAAGATGTGGAAGTAGTTAAGACCTCTCCTAGGGCTGAGTTTTGCAGACTCAGGGGAGGGCCTGACACAGGTGAAGTTAATTATTTTTACACATTTCAGCACATTTGATCTTGTTCTTGTGCTCATCTGGGATACTGCAACTTCCTAACTGTAACCCAGTTTCTTGTAAGGTAGTTTGCTCCTTATATTGTTGTTAAATAGTGTTTCTGAGGGACAACAAGAGATGGGACTTCCTAGTCCGCCAATGAGCTGACAGGACTCTCTATGACACTGAAACCTGCAGTCTGTGCACTTTTTTGGGAAAGGTCAGTCCATTCTGAAGGAGAGGAAAGTATTCAGAAGCACCAAGAACCATCTTTTGGGGGCTTATTTGCATTTTATGCTGCATAGTAAGTAGCTCAGTTTCAAACTGAATGCAATTTGTTGCTTTGTGCAATTACCCGGTGTCTTTCCTAAAATGTAAGATCACCACTCTTCCTTGAGGCAGACCTATTCCTGAGGAGATTCACGTCACTTAGGGAAAATGAAAGAAGACTATATATAAAATACTACTTATGAGGTTGCACCATCAAACATGACATCTGTGTGTAGAATTATGGATAAAGCCTCAAAAAAAAAAATGTTACTATGGCTTCCATTAACTTTTTTCTCTCTTCTTAGTGTACAAAATTGCCTGCGGGCTAGCCTATTTGCCTCTAGCTTTGACCTAGTTACATGAACATTGCCTATAGGACTTCTAATATGTAGCCTCTAAACACCAACTCTGACCATATCACCCTTCTTTTTTTTCCCCTATCATTCAATGCTTTGTGATTTCCAAAAGAAGACATGTTGTTCTTTAACATGGTATATACATTGTTTCCCAATCTCTGCTTACCTATCCTTATCTAATTTCATCTCCTACCACTTAATTATTGTTCTAAAAGCCTAAAAAGCTGGAGCTTCAGAATCCTCTTGCTGTTCACTCCGCATGGAAGTTCTATCCCTGACAATATGCAGTCTGTTATTCTTCCTCTTTTTGCACCTTAAGTCCTGCTGTTGATTAAATATCATTTCAAGCCCCACTTATCCCAGAGAGCCTTTTTTGCATCTTCCGAGATGGACTAAGTATCTATCATTAATAACTGGCACAACATACAAACTTCAAAATATTGTTTATTTTTATTTCTTCTGGGCTAAGTGCTTATTGAAGAAAGAAAATGTTTTACACTCAAGTTTGGTTTGCTGCCCCCAGCACAGTCTTATCCCAAACAGCCATTTACTCAGTGTTTGGTTAAGGATTATGTATGGCAGGAAAAAAACGGAGGTCCAAAAATCTGCTCTCAAGTCCTGTTAATTCTGACGTAAAAATAGGACTGCCACAGTATTACTACTACCTCTTTATTGGGTTACTGACAAAGCCTCCCAATTGATCTGTCCAGTTCTTTCTATTTGTCTCCACCCCATCGTAGCCATAACTATAAACACATCTTCCCAAATAGCAGGTAAACAGGTGCTGAGTGATCAAGGTTCTCTAGCTTGGACTAAAGATGTAGAAAATCAGCTTCATATGTTCAACATGAAATTATAAAATGAAATAAAAAAACTACTCTCAGTCTCCAACTTACATGCTTTTATTTGGATTTTTCCTTGATCTGAAATCTCCACGTCTTTGTACTTATTCTTGTCTGTGCCCCAGTTATGTCCTACCTCCTAATTTTCAAGATTTGATTCATGTTTCATCATCATCGAAACTTTTCCTATTTCCCAAGAAGCAAAATTGGAGTCTCTTTCATCTTAGACTCAAACTGTGCCCTGAATATATTTAAGTCACACTTTTAAAAATAAGTAATGATGTCCATTCTGTTCCTCCTGTTCTAGACTGGAACATACCTAAAGGAAGGTAACCTACTTCCAGAAGTATGGTTACTTCTAAGTACCACTAAGAACTTAGTATTTGGAACTAAGTACTAAGAACACACTATTTGGAATCAGATTTAAACCCCAAAATTGACTCTAAACTGCCATCTATTTAGCTACAGGATATTCTTTTTCAGTCTCAGTTTCCTCTGCTATTAGTAGTCATAATGGGGCAAATCTGGAGTGAGAATTCTAAATGCAGAAATTGCTATTTGCACTGCTATAAAAATGAGATTACATTTGGCAGCAGAGAGAAATCTAAGCTGACAGTATGTCTGGTGAAGCACAGGTACAGTGACCAAGTCTCCCAATCTGCTTAGGACTTTCCTGCTTTTGGCATTGGAAGTCCCATGTCTCACAACGCCCTCAGTTCCAGGCAAATTGTGATGGATGGTCACTCTGCAGCTCTGGCATGACCATTCTTACAGATCCTTGAACTATATGAATATAAAACTAAAGATTTGTCAGAGAGTGAATTACAGAACGAATTTAATAAGGGAAGAATGAGGTTAGAATAATCAAGTAATAAGGTGTTGTACAAATCTAGTCCCAGACAGTGAAGAGATTCCACTGGTGGAACAATTAATAAATAGGAACTTCTGTTTAATGATCAACAGAATCCAATGATTCCCTAGGTAAAGGGATTGAAGAAGAGAAACTACATCCTCAATAAATTAGCTAAGAATCTTATTAAGAAGAAGGCGGAATTGTCATCAAGCTTATTTCCTGATGAAGGTGATCAGCTAAATACCCCTAGAACATTGAGTCAGTGAATATTATTGAAAATTAAAGTTGTGGCAAGATAAAATCTATATGTGAAATTGAAATGGACATATCAAACTATACCTTCAAACAATGTCAGACTGCATGGAATTTCTGAGATGTGGAGAACATGCTATGGACACAGCAGGAGAAAGTGACAGCATGAAGTGTGGGAAGCCAGCAAAAAAGTGGAATGGCTAGAGAAAATGTGCTCGGAATTCTACCTTTCAGTCCCAATAAATAACTACAATAGTAATAAAGTAATAAGTGTTCAATACACACACTTGTCAAGCCTGCGAAGCAGCATACTACGCACACATAAGTTTATCTTAAACCTCAAAAATCACTAGGAGTTAAGTATCCACTTGACAAAAGATTTGAGTTATATCCATTTGGGAAGATAAGAAATGGATAAAAGGGACAGAGATTGTGGGAGAGAATGAGATGGTCAAGACTTTCATGCGTTAAGGTGGGCAAGTCTCACCTCTACCACAGGAGAAACAGAGACACAAGGCAGTTACTACAAAGAAACTGAAATTAAGAGGAGGCAGCCACATCTGACACAGATTTGATATTATATCACATCTTAAGTTTACATTATGAAAAATGAGTTTTAAGAAACAAGTCTATCATCAGTGTTGTCTGTGACTCACACAACAGATAAAATAAGTGTTGAATACTGAATGGGATATTTTTTAAAAAATTTTAAAATGCTTTATTTGTATTTGAGAAAGAGACACACAGGGGAGTGAGAGAGGAGCAGAGAGAAGGAGACAGAATCTGAAGCAGGTTCCTGGCTCTGAGCTGTCAGCACAGAGCCTGACGCAGGGCTCAAACTCATGAACCATGAGATCATGACCTGAGCTGAAGTCAGACACTTAACTGACTGAGCCATCCAAGTGCCCCTGGAATGGGATTTTGAAATGCTACACAGACAATATCTCAAGGAATTTTGTTCTTGTACATTAATTTTGAAAGGGTTTTTGGATTGTCCTACCCCACAAAGTTTTCACATTGAAGTCGAGAAGAGTAAAGAGTTACAGTCAAACCAGTAAAACAAAACAAAACAAAACAAAACACCTTTTATAGTCAATAATGCAGTTTGATTTTTCATCAAAAGCTATAATCTTTTTGGGAAAAAGTGTGACATGGAGTTGGCATGAAATGTTACTGTTAAAATGTAACTATAGAGACAAAGCCTTGTTTCCTCTAAATAAGCATATATTGGTTGCATGGAGGAAAGTGAATAGAGGACAGTACTATGTGTTTAGAAAATATCATGCTTTGAGAATATTAAAGAGCCCATTTATATAGCATTTCCTTTTATCCCCCCTAAGCATAGAGAAACCACTTGTCAATATAGTTCCTGTCATTAGGGGTATCTAATACATGTTTCCACCATTTATATGCAACTTTTTTCCACTTCATACAATATAACTGAACCAGAGATGTCATTTTTACAGAAAACTTATAAATAATCTGACAATTTAAGTTTAGAGAGTTTCAAAGAAATTCAATATATTTATTCTATGAATGAGGAGACTACAGGTAAAATTAGAGGACACTTTTCAATTAAAAACTAATAATTTTAAACAAATATTTACAGAGTAACTACTATGGCATTGGATATACAGCAGTAAGCTGGTCGATGTGGCATAACCCTCCAGATGCTCACTGTATATATCTTTTAACTATGATTACAGTGAAACTGCATAACCACCATCCAATCTCGGAAGCACAGGAGAGTATGTATTTACTTGGTACACACGTCTGGAGACTGGCTGGGCATTTTCTGATCAAAGCGAGGCTCAACTGAGTGGCACTGCTATTCTTGACTGGGCTCCCACACCACTCAACAGACTGTCAACTCGCAGATTCCCTTTTGCTTACTCAAATATACTAAGCCTTTCCAGTGAATTTTTCATTATGGCTGTACTTTTTGACTCTATAATATCTATTCGGTTCCTTCAAAAAAAGAGAGAGAACTTCTCTTTATTGATACCATCTATTTGATGAGACATTGTTCTAAAACTTTCTTTTAGTTCTTGGGGTGCCTGGGCGCTCAGTTGGTTGAGCATCTCACTTCAGCTGAGGTCATGATCTCATAGTTCTGTGAGTCAGAGCTTCACATCAGGCTCTCTGCTATCTGTGTGGAGCCTGCTTCAGATCCTCTGTCCTCTCTCTCTGCTCTTCCACCACATGTGGATGCTCCCTCTCCCTCCCTCCCTCCCTCCCTCTCTCTCTCTCTTCCTCTCTCTCTCTCAAAAATAAACAAACACTTAAAAAAACCTAAAACTTTCTTTAAGTTCTTTAAATATTCCTATTAGTGCCTTGGACATATTTAGAATAATTGAGTTGGGGCGCCTGGGTGGCTCAGTTGGTTAAGCATCCAACTTTGGCTCAGGTCATGATCTTGTGGTTCGTGGGTTTGAGTCCCGCGCCGAACTCTGTGTTGACAGCTAGCTCAGAGCCTGGAGCCTGCTTCAGATTCTGTGTCTCCCTGTCTCTCTGACCCTCCCCTACTCACACTGTTTCTCTCTCTCAGAAATAAATAAAACATTTAAAAAACTTATAGAATAATTGAGTTAAAGTCTTTCTGTAATAAGCCCGGCATCTGGGGTTTCTCACAGTTTCTATTGACTGCTTATTTTAATGTATAGACATTTAATGTATTTAATGTCTATACATTAAAATATATAATGTCATACAGTCTTGTTTCTTTACATGCCTCATAATTGTTTTGTTGCAAACTGGATATGTTAAGCAATATAATGGAAGAGCTGTGGAAATCAGATTCTGCCTTCTCCCGGGAGTTTGTAACTATTGTTTCTTGTCATTGTTTATGTTGTGATTTTTCTGAACCAATTTTGTAAAGTCTGCATTTTTTTTTTTTTTTTTTTTTTTTGGTTGTTTAAA